>NC_084951.1:1900000-2200000 GCF_949316205.1 Platichthys flesus | reverse complement strand
TAAATGTTGTTTCACAAGTTCAGAGAATACAAACCTTAGAGAAATACTGAATAAAAAACTAATTACAAAACAATCCATTTCAAAGTAAAAAAATTCAGTGTTTGACATTTATGTCTACACGCAGTAGAAATATTCTACCACAGTCTATCACAAGCTGTAACTGTTCTTTTATATTGTTGTTTTAAAACCCACAGGAAGGCAAGGAGATGCTTATCTGTCACGTCTGCTCTGCTTACTCATCCAGCTAAAATGTGGTGAATATTATTTACCTGAATGTAGAATCCATTAATAAAACACAGCAAAACACAGCAACAGAAGCCTTTTACTTATCTCACTGAAAAATGACTTCTTATCAGACCTCCAATTCCTGTCTGGACTGATGCCTTGAAACAATATTAGTCGACAAATAAAGCAGCTGGTGTTGAACGCCTGAAGCTGGCAGGTAGATAAACGCGAGGTGCATGCAGCAAGAATGTGTCTTACCTTTGCGCTCCAGTGATTTAATCCAAACAGTTTATTCCATGTGCTTCTCACCTCATACACCTTTACTCTGCAACAGGCTACAATTAGCTCCCATGTTAAAGGGAGGAGGGAAAGAAAACCCCAAGCTCCTCCCCTCCCACCGAGAGCAAAGTGCAACTTCCTTGTGTTCAGGATGGCGGGGCAGACTTTCTGAGGGATAATACAAGTGCAGCAAACATTCACAGTCGAGGGTTAGGAGTGGGATTATTACTAAAGGTTATAGTACACCTAGCTGGCTCAGGGAGCAGCAGTGAGGAGACAAAGAAACTGGTTCTGCAACTTCTCAGGTAGATTACAGCAGAGCTGTCTGAGGTTTGAATGAATGTACTTCACCTATTTACCCAGATGGAAGACAGATCAAATTATACTGACTGTGCTAAAACATTGTGTCTGTGTCAGATACTCCAACACTGCAGTAAATACAACAGACATTTATAAGCATAGCTTTTAGCAAAATTAGTATTGTTTGATAATATTGTTCATGTGTTATGATTAAATAAATATCAAAGGATTGTTTTCTTGTAATATCTGTACAATCTACTAGTGCAGTGGCCATTCTAAACCTGCCTGTTTTGATTTGACCCTTCTCTAAGCCTACGGTAGTGCTCCAGAGCTACTACTCAATTATTCCTTGTCATTTGTGCTCCCTAATCCCAAGAAATAATTAAAGCATAACAGGCCTCCAATATAATGTAACAGTGCTTTCTATAAACAGTGAATAGCGCAGAGTGAAGTTAAATATTTGGAGTTCATCTTACCTGGTTTAACGATCATGAAGATTCTGTCATCAAATGAAATCGAATTGCGTTTATTACTCTGGTTTATATAAATTTGAATTATTTACTGGACAGTTAGGGTTAGGGTTTTTTTCATACATTACATATCACTATTTCAGAGTCTGTTATGCAAAGGACACAATCTTCAGACCCAAGTTCAAAACTTTTCAGAATAAAATCTCTGATGCAGCTAAATTCAGGGGTGGCTGTGGCTGAGGGGAAGAGCGATCGTCCTCCACAGTCTGCAGTTCGATACCCAGTCTTCTCCGTCTGCATGCCGAAGTGTCCTTGGGCAAGATGCTGAACCCTAAAGTTCCCCCCCTAGAACAATAAAGACAACAAAAAGCTAATAGATGCACTGTGTGAATGGGTGAATGTAAAACTGTACTGTAAAGAGCTTTGAGTGGTAATCAAGACTAAAAAAGCGCTATATAAATACAAAAGCATTTACAGTTTAAATATAAGCAATACAGCTAGACAAACATTGTGATTTTATTTTGAAGACAAATTAATTGGTCAAACCACTGCTATGATGAGAGGTCGAAGAGGAAGACATATTCAACTTTGTCCCCAGACTGAGGAGACTACTGCTGTGCACCCACTGACCGAAAAAACTATTGATCAGCTCTCTGTGCAAAGTTTACATCATCCTGCGGCGCACACTATCCTGCGGCGAACATCATCCTGCAACTCACATCATCGGGTGGAACAAATCATCACCGCACATCATTGTACGCGCACATCATCGTGTGGCGCAGATCATCATGCAGCAGACATCATCCTGCCGCGCACATCATTCTGCCACGCACATCATCCTGCGGCGCACATCATCCTGCTATGCATATCATCATCACCGCACATCATCCTGTGGCGCACATTATCCTGCGGCACACATCATCACCGCACATGATCCTGAGGCGCACATCATCCTGCGGAGCCGGCATCCTGCGGCACACATCATCACCGCACATCGTGCAGCACACATCATCCTGCGGGGCATATCATCACCGCACATCTTGCAATACACATCATCCTGCGGCGCACATCATCGTGCGGCGCACATCATCCTACGGCGCACGTCATCCTGCAGCACATCATCAGCGCACATCATCGCGGGGCACATCATCATGCAGCAGACACCATCCTGCGGCGCACATCATCACCGGACATCATCCTGCTGCGCACATCATCCTGTAGCGCACATCATCCTGCGGCGCACATCATCCAGCCACGCACATCATCACAGCATATCATCCTGCTGCGCACATCATCCTGTAGCGCACATCATCCTGCGGCGCACATCATCCAGCCGCGCACATCATCACAGCATATCATCGTCCGGCGTGCAGACATCATCCTGCAGCACACATCATCACTGCACATCATCCTGCGGCGCATATCATCATCACCGCACATCATCATCACCGCACATCATCATGCGGCACACATCATCCTGCGGCACACATCATCCTGGGGCATATCGGCACACATCGTCCTGCGACGCACATCATCCTGCAGCGCACATCATCACCGCACATCATCATGCGGCGCACTTCATCATGTGGCACACATCATCCTGCATCGCACATCATCTTGCGGCGCACATCATCATGCGGCGCACATCATCCTGCAGTGCATATCAATCAAATTTATCAATCAATCAAATTTTATTTGTATAGCCCATATTCACAAATTACAATTCATCTCATAGGGCTTTAACATGGTGTGACATCCTCTGTCCTTAACCCTCAGCAAGAGTAAGGAAAAACTACAAAAAACCCTTTTAACAGGGTAAAAATATGTAGAAACCTCAGAGAGAGCCACATGTGAGGGATCCCTCTCCCAGGACGGACAGAAGTGCAATAGATGCCACGTGCAGGAGAACATCATCAATAATCAAAGTCTCTAGCAGCATTGATGAAGCACAGTCCATGCTCAGCAACCATCTAGACCACGATCCACCATCCAGACCAGACGCCACTTCAGTCCTCAGTCACCGTCCACCGCCGCCCACCAGGAGGACCCATCACAAGCCACCACTGCGGTCCTGGTCCACCACCCGTGCCCAATGCCAACGCGACACAGGGTCCGCCACCAGCACCACGATCAGCCCACATGACTCAGAATCCGCCACACTGGATCCAACACCGCGACCCCCGGTGCGCGATCCACAAACCGTAATCCATGGTGCGGCCACAGAGGCCCTGGATCTGCGGGTGATAAAGCAAAGGGATTCCGGGGAAGGGGGATAGGGATGGAGAAGAGGAAGGAGAAGCTGGAAAGAGAAGCTCCGTGTGTCATGTGTCATAAAATAGAACAAGTAACGTTCTGGCGCACTAATTAGCTCTAAATATCATCATCACTTGCACATCATCCTGCGGCGCACATCATCCTGCAGCGCATATCATCCTGGGGCACATCGGCACACATCGTCCTGCGGCGCACATCATCACCGCACATCGTGCAGCACACGTCATCATGATGCGCACATCATCGTGCAGCGCACATCATCCTGCGGCGCACATCATACTGCGGTGCACATCATCAGCGCACATCATCATGTGGCGAACATCATCCTGCAGCGGCGCACATTATCACAGCACATCATCCCTGCGCACATCATCATGCAGCAGACATCACCGTGCGGCGCACATCATCAGCGCACATCATCTTGGGCGCACATCATCCCAGCGGCGCATTTCATCCTGCGGCGCACATCATCACAGCACATTATCGCGGTGCACATCATCGTCCAGCAGACATCATCCTGCGGCGCACATCATCACCTCACATCATCATCACCGCACATCGTCATGCGGCACACATCATCCTGCACACATCATCCTGGGGCACATCGGCACACATCGTCCTGCGGCGCACATCATCACCGCACATCGTGCAGCACACGTCATCATGATGCGCACATCATCGTGCAGCGCACATCATCCTGCGGCGCACATCATACTGCGGTGCACATCATCAGCGCACATCATCATGTGGCGAACATCATCCTGCAGCGGCGCACATTATCACAGCACATCATCCCTGCGCACATCATCATGCAGCAGACATCACCGTGCGGCGCACATCATCAGCGCACATCATCTTGGGCGCACATCATCCCAGCGGCGCATTTCATCCTGCGGCGCACATCATCACAGCACATTATCGCGGTGCACATCATCGTCCAGCAGACATCATCCTGCGGCGCTAATCATCACCTCACATCATCATCACCGCACATCATCATGCGGCACACATCATCCTGCACACATCATCCTGGGGCACATCGGCACACATCGTCCTGCCGGCGCACATCATCCTGCGGCGCACATCATCACCGCACATCATCATGCGGCGCACTTCATCATGTGGCACACATCATCCTGCAGCGCACATCATCATCGCACATCATCATGCGGCACACATCATCCTGCAGTGCATATCATCATCACTGCACATCATCCTGCGGCGCACATCATCCTGCAGCGCACATCATCCTGGGGCACATCGGCACACATCGTCCTGCGGCGCACATCATCACCGCACATCGTGCAGCACACATCATCATGCTGCGCACATCATCGTGCAGCGCACATCATCCTGCGGCGCACATCATCCTGCGGTGCACATCATCAGCGCACATCATCATGTGGCGAACATCATCCTGCAGCGGCGCACATCATCACAGCACATCATCCATGCGCACACAATCATGCAGCAGAAATCATTGTACGGTGCACATCATCCCGGCGGCGCATTTCATCCTGCGGCGCACATCATCACAGCAAACTATCGCGGCGCACATCATCGTGCAGCAGACATCATCCTGCAGCGCACATCATCACCGCACATCATCCTGCCGATGTGCGACTCATATCATCATCACCGCACATCATTATGCAGCGCACTTCATCCTGTGGCGCACGTCATAGTGCGGCAAATATCATCATTCCCGGCACATCATCTTGGGCGCACATCATCCCCGCATATCATCCTGCAGCGCACATCATCCTGCGGCGCACATAATCGCCGCATCAGCTCACATCATCATGTGGCGAACATCATCCTGCAGCGGCGCACATTATCACAGCACATCATCCCGGCGCACATCATCGTGCAGCAGACATCATCCTGCAGCACACATCATCCTGCGGCGCACATCTTCAGCGCACATCATCTTGGGCGCACATCATCCCGGTGGCGCATATCATCCTGTGGCGCACATCATCACAGCACATCATCATCCTGCGGCGCACATCATCACCGGACATCATCCTGCTGCAAACATCATCCTGCAGCGCAACTCATCCTGTGGCGCACATCATCCTGGGGCGCACATCGGCACACATCCTTTAGGCACATCATCCTGCAGCGCACTTCATCCAGCAGTGCACCTCATCGTGCGGCATATCATCATCACTACATATCATCGTGTGGAGCACATCATCCTACAGCACATATCATCATCACCGTCCTGCTGCGCACATCATGGTGCTGCGCATTTCATCCTGCGGCGCACATCTTCCTGCAGCGCCCATCATCCGGCAGTGCACATCATTCTGGGGCGCACATCGGCACATCATCCTGCAGCACACCTCATCCTGCGGAGCACATCACCCTGGGGCGCACATTAGCACACATCGAGCTGCTGCGCACATCATCCTGCGGCGCACATCATCACCGCACATCATGCTGCACACATCATCCTGCGCCGCACATTATCCTGCAGCGCACATCATCCTGCGGTGCACATCATCCTGGGGCACACATCGGTGCACATCGTCCTGCAGCGCACATCATCCTGCAGCGCACTTCATCCTGTGGCGCACATCATCCTGGGGCGCACATCGGCACACATCGTCCTGCAGCGCACATCATCCTGCGGCGCACATCATCATGCGGGGCACATCTTTGTGCAGCGCACATCATCCTGCGGCGCACATCATCAGGGCACATCATCTTGGGCGCACATCATCCCCGCATATCATCCTGTGGCGCACATCATCACAGCACATCATCGAGTGGCGCACATCATCAATCAGCAGACATCATCCTGCGGCACACATCATCACCGGACATCATCCTGCTGCACACATCATCCTGCAGCGCACCTCATCCTGTGGCGCACATCATCCTGGGGCGCACATCGGCACACATCCTTTGGCGCACAACATCCTGCGGCGCACGGCATCACCGCACATCATCCTGCCTCGCACATCATCCTGCGATCGACGATGTGCGCCGATGTGCGCCGTAGGATGATGTGCGCTGCAGGATGATGTGCGCTGCAGGATGAAGTGCGCTGCAGGACGATGTGTGCCGCAGGATGAAGTGCGAAGCACCATGATGTGTGCCGCAGGACGGTGATGATGATATGCGCTGCAGGATGATGTGCGCCTCAGGATGATGTGCTCCACACGATGATGTGCGGTGAATATGATGATATTTGCAGCACTATGAGGTGCGCCACAGGATGAAGTGCGCTGCATGATGATGTGCGGTGATGCGGCGCACATCATGGTGCTGCGCACTTCATCCTGTGGCGCACATCGTCCTGCAGCGCACATCATCCTTGGGCGCACATTGACACATCGTCTTGCAGCGCACATCATCCTGTGGCGCACTTCATCCTGCAGCGCACATCATCCTGCTGCGCACTTCAAAGGAGGAGGGTTGGAACTAGAGCTAGAAGTTCCAGCCCACATAACAGCCTTTTGATTAAATTTGTTATTATAACATTTAACAATACAGGACAAAATCGATTTATGTATGTGGGTCTAGACACAGCATTAAAGTCATGAAGTTATTTCGAGAAGTGAAGGCCTATTTCAATGGCAAGATAAAAAAAAAAAAGAAGAACCAACAGAAGAATACGGAATCGGGAGTCCCTGCTGACTGTGTGTGAAAGCTGGAGGGGAAGCCAGCTGCCTCCGTGTAGCTTCAAGCTGTTGAATTAGCAACATAGTTTGGAAACAAGACCGGGGAACCGCTGCGCTCAGAAACAATCACATAAGCATTTTGACTCGCTGGGTGTCACTATATTTCAGCAAAAACTGTCCTTTCTACGCGTCATCAACAGCCTTTGTCTTTTGGTTTCCATCGTTCACTGTGTGTGAGGAAAGCCGGACATAAATATACAAGCGTTGACTTCTTCTACATACTTCATGAGGTAGGCATCTCCAAGCTGGTCTTTCGTTGCGCCACCTACTGATTTGGCGGTGAATTATTTTCATCACAAACAGCTCGTAGAACCATAAATGAAAAAGAGTCCGTCCGTCCGCCTGTAACGAACACGGAGAAGCCTACTTTAGCCTTTAAGTTGATTCCAGTGTTTTTAAACTCAATGTTGAATTTACCTTCTCCAGCATATCAAATGATTACAGGGTTAGTATATACTAAAGTATCACATTTTTTCCTAAAATAAAATCAAGAAGGCCCATACCTCCGGGGTTTATAAATAATGTAAATAAATGTAACAAACCAGAAAATGCTATAATTTTGGTTGGGTGTCATTTCCATTTTTTTAATTTTCCCATGCAAAGATCACAGGTGACACAAATCAATGGAGTAAATTCAGTCTTTGTTTTCAAGAATCTCAAGCCCCAATGTCTATTCTATGAGACTGGGAGTGGGCGGAGAGAATTACCTGTCACGGGGGAGGAGACTAGAGTAGGGGAGGTTATATAACGGCTAGGTAAATGTGTACACCAGTTAGGGGTTCTATGGTCCAGTAATACGGCACAATAGAATCAAATATAATTAATTATCTTTTTTCAGTTCTTCATTGTGAACTGTGAATCAATTAATTATCTATAGCTTCAGATTTAGCTTAAAATACATTATCGTATTATTTAACTTGTTTATTAATTTGGTTATTAACGCTGAACTTGAAATTAAATACACCAATGCCATACCAGTTGTGACCAGGATGCTTGGAAGTCAATACAATTAATTAAACGGTTGTATTTGTTTAATAGGGGTTGTATTATGATTCTGGCCGAACTCTCACACAATCAAATAACAGGTTGTGCTTTCCTTCTAATATCATAGCAGGCGCAATATGTTACATTACATTACATATCATTTGGAGGATTCTTTATCAAAAGTGACTTATAATTAGGTGCATTCTATGAAGGGACATTAAGGGGTTCAGTATCGTGCCCAAGGACATATTTGGAAGCAGGTGAGGATTGAACAGCCAACCTTCTGGTTGGAAGACAACCACTCTACCCCTCAACCACAGCCGCCCAATGTGACGACAGCATTAGTTAATATGCAATAAAAATGAACATATCAACAAAATACATTTTCTCTGCTCCAACATAAATCTCAATGAGGCTACGGGCAAAACATTAATTCACAAAGTGCTGTGTATTTATGACAGTCAAGTTCTCACACACCTTACCTTTTATTTGACAGTTTGGTTATAGATGGTTTGTGAATCATGGTCCACACTTGAAATTACCACCCCAAAAAAGGTGTACAATGTATTCTACTTTGTTGCAATTGAAATTCCATGTCAATGGACTTGACAGGATATCAGATTTTACTTCTCAATATGAGTATATATTTACTTGTAAAAATAGCTTATTAAAAATAAAGATGATTATGAAAAGAAAGGTTCATAGTTCATTGGCCTTTTTCACAGCAGACATGAAATAGTTGGTAAATGCAGCTGCTGGCTCAGTTGTATTGCGTTAGAGTCTTACTTAATGTGATTATTAACATTTCATCTATTGTAATTTAATGTTGTGAAAATGGTCTACTCCTTATCATAGAAAGTGAGCTTGTAATGTTCCCTCCTGCCGGTGAGTGGCGCTGTAGGTGATGAGGTCTACCATCAGCCTTCCTCGTTTGTTTACAGAGCAGCAACTTCCCATGTGTCCTTTCGGAGGAAGTTTCGCTAAGTATTGTAGAGAATATTGGTGTAATATAACGGCATTATCTGACAGATGACAGCTAGCCTAATAGCGGTGCTGTGGACTCTTTAGCTATAGCTCGGTAGGTTTTTGAAAGTGTTTGACAGGAGTGATTGACAGCTGCTGCTTGGATACAGCGGTAGAGACGCAGGTTTCAGAGTGAAACTCTTCGGTCAGTGGACATGAATATTTCACCGTGAACTGCAACATAACTGCGTTTGCTAGCGTCGGACATCGCCTTCTGTCTGTTTCGAGCTAACGATGCCCCTCGGCCCTGCTAACCATTCTCAGTTGATTCGCTCCATCCAGAAGGACGAATACTATCAAACTTGCCTGAAAAACAACAGCAACGAAGCTTTTCAGACACTTGCTGGTGAGTTTGTGTCTCCTTTTATCCAGCTTACTCTACTTTAGTATGTAACTTTAGGCAGCTTTAGCAAATGTAGGTAAATTAAGAGCGTCCTATCCTTTAGTCTGGATTGAAGACTGAAGAAATTACTGTGTTTAGTCACACAGCCTCTCCTCAGTTAACACATATTAATACATCGTGTACTGGGTCAGTTGGCAGCTTTGATTAGAGCTGATGTTTATGGGTGAAATGCACTGTTGAAGTTTATGAGCTATTATTTCCTAACACATCTCATTGTATCTAAACTCTGTGTTTAGATGTTTGAGAGAACCATACTTCTTTCAACACTTTCCATGTGTAGTTTATTCTAATAACAAGTCTCTGTCCACCATTAACACAAAAGGTCTAATAGCTTTTTTTTATAAAGTTAATTAAACTATTTCAATGTCATGGCTGTTTCATGTTTCGGGTAAAAGCTGAGCTGGTCATTCTCAGAATGACGATTGTGTTCTGTTCAGAGCTTAAGCATTTCTGTATTATTAAAGTGTGGTATTGTTTGTTGTTTATTTCCTGTAGGTTCCAAACGATGGTTGGACTGGAGGAAAGAGATAGAGCTGCTGTCAGATTTTGTCTACTATGGTTTAACAACATTCTCCGGTAGGGACCTACCACACCATCCGACTTCACTCACTGCATGTTTCACTATTTCAATTATTGTTGGCAGCAATTGATTTAAATCATCCTATGCCTCAGGTTACCAAACTCTTGGTGAGGAGTATGTCAGCATCGTGCAGGTGGATCCCAGTAAACGGCACATCCCCTCCCGGGCAAGACGAGGCTTCTTTGTCCTCTGTCATGCCCTCTTGCCGTATCTCCTGGACAAGGTCCTGGTGTGCCTGGAGAACGAGCTGGGTGGTGGGCAGGAGAGCCTCAGCGGTGTCAGGCGGCGGCAGACAGCTGCCGGGACATGGAGCCTGGAGGCTTGGCTGAGGAGGTGGGTGCAGACAGCAGTGGGGCTGTTGTCAGAGCCACAGAGGACAGCGTGCCTGCCGGCCATTTGTGTCCTCCGACAGGGTCTGACCCTCCTGCACCAGTTCCATGTGGCTATGTTCTACCTCAGTGGCTGTTTTTATCACCTATCCAAGAGGATGGCTGGTATCAGCTATGTAGGTAACTTTTATTTTTCTACATGTTTTACATATATTTCTGACATTAGACAAAATTGAAAACTAATTTGTTTTCCTCTATTTTATAAGTTGGCCAAATCAAAGAGTGACGTAAACTTTTTTACATCAGAGGGTGTGTTGAGGAAAAGACTTAATGTCAAAAGAGAGGCATTGCCTTGGACATTTGCGTTCAAACCTACAGCCGCTCTGAAGAAGGTCCACAGATTCTCCAGAGTTCAGTGCATGTCTGGAAGCAGCTTCAGCCCATTCTGACAGTTCCCTGGACCTCACTCACTCACTCACTCACTCACTCACTCACTCTCACAAAAACACACACTCTCACTCTCACACACACACACGCTCACTCTCACACACAACACACACACAACACATCTGCAAATAGAAACTTGGTAAATACTTGGTAAATACAATATAATTGAGATGTTGTGAACAGAATTTATGTGTGTGTATTTGCATTTAGAGCAAGGAAATAAAATCTACCCACATGAGAAAAAAGTAAATATTTCAATGTCAGGAGTGAAGAGTAAAACTTGCCGCCGTCCATGGGTGCGCCTGGCTTGGGCATCCTAGGCAGTTTTTTCTCAAGCACCGATTAATTTCACATTCGCCACTTTCAGCGGTAAATACTTTCCAAACGGAACATTCACTAGAGGTGTATAAATGTTTAGATTCTTAGTTGCAACGCGATGCGGACGTGGAAGACTCAGAATCGATGCAGTGAAAGAACATAATCGATTCAGGTTTTCTGCTACATTCATTGTTTTATCGATGTACCACCGCTGCATAATTATAACCACTGCTGCTTCAGGATCAGGACAGACGCTCATTAATGGTCCGGTCGTCCTGTGTCAGAGTCTCTGTCTGAGCCTGCTTTCTCCTTACTCGCCCTCTGACACTTTAACATTAAACACCATAACTGATCACAAGTTATTAGGGCACATGTAGGACTGACGTTAACTTTATGTTTGTTGGATTCACACTAGAGTTTATGAGACACACGTTTAAACCTGCTATACAACACGAGATGTTATGACGCGCAAGTGACCCGAATGATCTGTAGTCATGATCCAACATCGTTTATTGACTAAATTTGTTTTATTATCAGTTTTTGTGTGAAGAATAAGAGATGTGCAGACTCCTGCAAACAGAAGTCCCTGTCACAGACATTTGAAAAATTGAATTTCAGGTGCGAAGAATTTTCAGAACCACCTTTTTGGCTTGAACAATGTGTCTTAACAGTTATATTATCTATTGTTTGAAATCTCAATTTTAAAAGGATTTAAAGCAGTAAAATAAATGAGATGTAGTATGAAATACAACAATTCTCTCTGACATGTATATACTCACAGAGTAGAAATATAAAGTGGAAATACTTCAGTACAGTACAATTGCTTACATGTTGTGAAATAAAAAACAAATATTTACACTATTCTTGACATTGAGTAGAAGTTATGTAAATATGGGGGTGTATATGTTCTTCTCTATACTAAGGAACAAAATAGGCTTGTTTGCCCCTGGTGCTGTCTACTTGTCTACTCTTGGGACAGATGTTAATATCAGGACTGAACAGGGCTTCTGACACTTGGTCCCACACCCTACTGAGCCACTCTGACCTTGTTAGATGTAGCTAAGTGTTGCTTTATATGTGATACTTAAATGTAAACCAGTTTGGTCTAAATCACTACTTCACTGAATTATTTCACTATGTTTATCTACATTAATTTCCCTGTGTGTGTAGCTGCATGTGATGGGGCGACACAGCAGTGACGGGACCATCAGGAGCAGCTACAGGCTGCTAGGTGCCGTGTCCCTCCTTCAGCTGGTCATCACTGTTTGTCTCCAGCTTAACAATTTCAGACAGAGACAGAGAGCCAGGATGGAGTGGAAGCTCTACAGAAAGCTCAGGTACAGAACAGACCGAAGGACACATACTCTTTGTCTGGTAATGATGACAGGGCAGAATGTTGGATTAAAAGGATGGATCCTTTTCTACAGAAACTATTTCAGTGTTGAAGTGGGTGAAATTGTGGCCTGTAGAAATAATAACTATATCGATTTATATTGAGACATATTAACATGAACTTGATAATTCTGCTGACCTTGGTAAATATATTACTATTTTTAATTGGACTGAATATTCTTCAAAATGATGTAGCTGTATTATACTGCTATTATATTTTATTATTATTTCAGTGGTAAAATAATGGTCTGAAAATTAGGATAAAACTATAAATTATCGTGACGATTTCTGGGGAAATATCTTTGTCCAACAACAGTTGCTGTCGTGACAGGCTCAAGTGGAAGTCATCCAATTGGGACCTTTGGGAAACTTTGGTTTGATCATTCTTTTTGACTTGCTAGCTCTCAGCAGCTGATCCATACAGAAAGTCTTGGAGGCTGATTGTACCCAATCAATATTTCCCTTCATCACAAGCTATTGCGACACGCCAGGCTAGTGCAAATACTACACTACTATTGTTGTAGAATAGACCTGCATTCAACACATGACATGAACTCTGTCTGATCAGTCCTCAGCGCACAAAGAGCTCAAGCTCCAGAGTTGCCCGCTGTATCCTCTGTCTGGAGGAGAGGAGACACTCCACCTCCACCCCCTGTGGACACCTCTTCTGCTGGGAGTGCATCACAGAGTGGTGCAACACCAAGGTCAGTAACACAAGTTACACAAGTTACACCTGGATATGTGCAAACAGTACTCATGATGGAAGGGAATCAAAGGCAGCTCTGTTAATTAAGAGACTTTTGACACAAGTTTTGAGGGATTATTTCCTAACAGAGACATACATGTCTTGAAACCTAAGCCTTTTGTCAAAAAGACCCTCAACCACAATGGAGTTTTAATGGTTCTCTTTGGAGTTATTGACCTCTAGTGCTTAAAGGCATGCATTAAATACAAACTCCTCCTTCTCACCTGTAAATCCCTCAACGTCCTAGACCCACTATATTTTACCGACCTCCTCCAGCCCTACACTCAAGTCAAAATGCTGCGGTCCTCGAATTCAGGTTTGCACTCATTTTTGAAGAAAGAGCCTTCTGTGTTGGAGCCCCTACCCTCTGGAACTTTCTACCTTAGGAAATATGCAACGCTGCATCTTTGGACAGCTGAAAAAAACAACTCAAACAACACCTGGTCACTGGGATTTTGGCCGCAGTAAATGCTACACCCTGCTCTTTATTTCTATCCTGTTTTGTGTTATTACTTATTTTTTTTCTGTTCTGTCCTCACAGACATATGTATAGCATCCTTGGGTCTTTTGACAGAGGCTATAGAAATGCAAGCTATTTGTATTATATGCGATGACACATGGTTACAGTGGTGAGAACAACTATTGAAAATAGTACAGATACAGACACTTGCTGACCCTGGATGTGTAAATGTAACATTGGCATGTGTCTTTGTGTGATGCTTGTTACAGGCAGAGTGCCCCCTTTGTCGGGAGAAGTTCCAGCCTCACAGACTGGTGTACCTCAGGAACTACAGCTAGATCTACAGAGCCAGACATCGAACATACACAGACTTTAATACTTGCCCCTCGGGAACACAAGAAGACCGAAATAATGTTTTACAACTTTAACTTGGTGTTCCAACATATTGTTTCTTCTTCAGGTTTAACCTTTGTTATTTTTGTTATTTTCTATTTTTGTTTATTAACAGAAGAGAAGCTGTCGAATTCAAATGAAACTTTGAATCGTCTCAATAAAATTGTGTAAATATCACTTCTATATAAAACTTTACAAAGAGGATAATAAATTGCAGTTCATTTACAGATGTTGATGTTGTTCCTTTTTTACAGTTTGTTAGGAAAAAACAGTGACTGTAGTTCACGATGGGACATGGACATGAATATTAAAAATGGATCAAGGCTCCTCTACAGGACATCAGAGCAGTTAGTCTGTGCTTCATCCACAAAGCTGTCATGTCCCATCCCACAGGGAGCTGTTGAACACTTTGGACAAACACAAGCCTGCATAGCAATGAGACAGGTTTATCATCGGTGGCTCTTCAACCGGTTCCAAATGTCTTTGGAGACCTTCAAACAACCCAAAAAAACCTTAGACCACAGCAGCTCCCGGAAGTTCCATTATATGCAGCGCACATGGCTAATGTGATGGAGAAAATCTGCCTGATGATTTCCAAACCTGCAGATAATACCCATCACCTCATGCAAACACTTGTGGCCTTTTTCAGCCTTCAGTCATGTTGCTGCCCCGCAGAGGCAGAGAGCTGTAACTACAGACACAAGGATGTAGAGAGAAACTGTTAAATTTCATGGAGAGGCTGTGGAGGCGCAGAGCGATATGCTTGTCTGATAAACCTGGGCTCATGGCCCAGTCACAATCTGAAGCTACATTTAAACAATGAACTTTTCATACATTTGTGTTCATACACTACAGCGTTTACCCTTTAGCAGGACTAGTGTATCCGCTGTTTTATTTCTCTGATAGTTGGAATTACTGTAGGACAACAAACTACTAATTCAGTGGTGGATCATCCGTATGAAACTTCTTAGTTGAACTTTTTTGTGTACAGTAGACTTGATGATAATTTTGATGATAAAATGGGTTTTGTGATAGCAGTGTCAGAGTGAGCCACACATACGGGGACTATAGTCCGTAACCTAATTCCACATCTTTAATCTGATGAGCGTTAGGGCGATCATTGTGACGACACACTTAATTACAATTTAGAATGAAGTAGTTATGGTTAACAATTCATATTTTACAATTTCTTTCTGTTTTAAGGCTGAGGTGTTGAATGTTTTTATCAACACATTAACATTCAATCAATTTGTACCATTTTTTTATCCAAAGCAACTTACAATAGATGTACAACATATGCTACACAGTGAAAATGAATATTATAAGATTTTAAATGTTTTACGGCAGGTTTAGAGGTGGTTTTCGGACCGCTGTTAAGTGAACTCTGGAGCAGTTAATTTCTAGTGTGTACACCCTTCGAACCAATAACAGGAAGCATGCCAGTTTATCTGTCATTTATTTGGTTTAAAAACATTTTCTCTTTCCGTTTTGATGAGCGGAGGGCTACCACACCGTTTGCGGCCAAAATTATGACTTGACTCAGGATGAAGTGAGATGCCTCCTGGATATTTGGCCTGAAGAGAACATATCTCAAATACTATAGAAGGGGCATAAGAACACAGAGGTACTCAAAATATTTAGCGAGAGGATTCCAGCGAACTGTTGAGCAGTGTCGAGTGAAAGTAAAAAAGCTTCAACAGTAGGTCAAAGTATGCAACGCTTTGCAGAAAAGTGGTAGCTCTGCAGATGTAAAGGACACATTTGTGTTGTATGATAACATGATACATAACTCAAGACCCACTGTGAGGCCAGTAGATGTGGAGGAGCTCGGAGGAGCATGCACCTTATCATTGTTGTGCTTTTGCTACTCACAGTAACAGGAGTAAGTGATGTAGGGTGAATATTCAATCATTTAATGCTCAGTGTCTCATCAGATGTTCATATGGGCGGTCCTCTGTTTAATTATATGCACTCTAGATCAACAGAACCTGACTGTGTTCCATGATGTACCATATTCATGTAGAAATTTTGATTGTTGTGTTTTAACTGGCACAATTGAATGACAATAATTCAATCAGGAGAGACTTGATTTCCAAATAAAATATTTATTTTGCAACACACAGAAGATGTGAATGTTTTACAGTCTATGTCATTTTAGACCCCTGTGAGATGTCATCAGGATTAGAAGGGGGGTGGAGCAGAGCATCGAACAGGAATACCCCCCCAGGGTCTAGACACTGGTGGTGGTTCATCAGTCAAACGAGAGTTTTGGATGGCCCATAATTGTGAGAATTGTCCTGTTGGACTCGCCAATTGTGACATCCTCTGCCCTTAACCCTTAACAAAAGTAAGGAAAAACTACATAACCTTTTTGTAAAAGAAAAACGTAGAAACCTCAGGAAGAGGTAAACTGAAAACTATTCCAGTGTCGGACAAAACCATTGCTCGCCGTATTGACGAGATGGCATCTTATGTGATTGTGCAACTACTAGAGAAGCTGAGGTTGGCAGATGCATTTGCATTACAATTGGATGATTCAACAGATGTGTCAAAGGACGCCCAGCTTCTGGCCTTTGTGCGCTTTATCGATCAGAAGGAAATGCAGGAGGAATTTTTGTTTTGTAATCGGCTTCCTGAACGCACAACTAGTTCTGAAATCTTCAAAGTAACTGATGTTTTTTTCTGAGTGAATTACATTCCATGGCCAAAATGTTCTATGTTATGTTAAGAGCTATGGCTGGTTTAAAAAGTGGACTTATCATGCTTGTAAGGGAAGTGGCTCGAAAGTGATTTGGACACACTGCATGCTAAACAGGGAGTCACTTGTTGCCAAAGACATGAGCGCTGAATTGTCAGATGTCATGGACTCGGTAGTGAAAGAAGCGTTCTTTGCAAACGTGTCTCTTCTCTAATCTCTGTGTTGCTGAGGGAGAAGAATACACTGCGCAGCTCTACCATTCTGAGATTCCATTTTTACTTCTCCAAAAGCACACAGAGCTGGCTGCACTTTTGGGTTACAAAACTTGCATATCTTGCTGACGTTTTCGCTGAGATGAAAAAAATGAACAGTACTATGCAAGGTCGCAACAGATGCCATTCAGCTGTATGACAGAATGGAAGGTTTTCTTAAAAAATCTGAAGATGGAGGGAGCACGTCAGGGAGGGAATATTTTCCATGTTTCCATCAGTGGATGAGCTAGGAGATTCTTCTGTGCTCTCGCCCCATAACATGTGCAATTCTTGCTAACATGGAGGCGCTCAAGGGACAATATAGGAACTACTTTTCTGAGGCTGACTCATGGCGCAGGAAAAAGACATGGATACAGTGGATGCAGCAGACGGCACACGCCTGACAGTGGCATAGGAGGATCAGCTCATCAAAACATTTGGAACTAAACCACTCACCCAGTTCTGGATTTCTGTTCATAAAGACTTTCAACAATTGGCAGCAAAAGCTTTGATAATCCTCTAGTGGATTTTCCTCACTCACCTACCTGAAAAACAAATTCAGGTCAAGACTGCAGCCTTAGGCTGATATGACCCTCTGCCTGACAACCTCCATCCGCCCAAGGTTAGATAAGTTGTGTGTGACTCATCAGGGTCCTACATCTCAGTAATATGGGAGTATGTGTGCCATCCACAGAAGGCTTGAGGATTCACTGTCCCTTCTACATTTATGTTTAGAATATAAAAATGAATCTGTGAATTACTTTAATAGCTCAGTGTCGTATGCAAGATGTATGTTAATAAATGGCAGTGGCATGGCCACCCTGTACCTTGCACATGTTTAAATTAAAACCATGAATATATGAACCTGTGTATTATTTCAATAGCTTAGTATAGAATGCACAATAACAGGGTAGCTATGTTTATACATGGCACTAGGCCAAGTTTAATATAAAACCCAATTTTACACAATATATATAGTAGGGGGTCGGTGCTCAATCTCTCCATCAGTTTGGGGCTCCTTGGCCTGAAAAACGTTGAAGACCCCTGTTCTAGAGGGTAAACAGCGCAACAGCGCTATCGTGTGGCGCATAAAGGCTACTACCTTAGAGTAACATTGATGGCACACTTGTCTGTAAACGTTAATGTGAGTAACTTAAGCATTAATGTTATATTAGAATATTGTTTCAGAAAAACCGTTGCAGCTGCTGCAGTGTGAGCTGGAGTTTGTTATTGAGGCTGTATGGTAAAATAATGTGAATTTAAATAGATTGATTGGTAATATTACTAAAACAAACACATTATCATACTGACGAAACCGATTTTACTGAAACGTGGATATTTAATGTCACATCTGCATTTTAAGAGCAGCTGTTTCACGAAGCATTAAATCTCCTAAATATCTTTATTGAGAGTATTGGTGTTAATGTCTTTGTTTGTCAAATGAAAATAAATAATAGGAAGTTTAACTTTACTAGAATAGACTGATGTCCACATATTAAGTGTCCATCCCTATTTCCTATACTTAAGTGAGGCGATTATGATCTGATGAACTTTGAAGTAATACACTTTTACCTCAGGTGCTGCATAACTCATATTGCTATATAATTTTTCGCTATTTGTTAACAATTACTCTTCTGCAAATTTACAGTTACTTGGTCAATAAATAATTCTGATAATTTTGTCACTGAAACATTTTAAATTTGTGGTTTTTCTTATTTTAAAAACCTTCAATTGTCCTTCTAAATTTGTAGTGTTTTCGGGTTGTCAGAACATTCGTCTGTCCCATTCCAGTGCGATATCCCGAGAATGTCTTGAGGGAAGTTCTTCAAATTTGATGCAAATATTCACTTGAACACAAAAATGGAACTGATACATTTTTGGTGCCTGTCGGTCAAAGGTCAAAGTCACAGTGAGCTCACAATCCTGTGTATGTGATAAGAGAGTAACAGTTTGGATTTCATTACATCTAACACAAGGCCAAAGGTCACTCTGACCACTCAAACACGTTTTGCCTTGGGTATGTAATATCTCAGGAACATTTTGATATATAATTCTTTTAAATTAGACACACAAGTCCACTTGATTCATTAAATTATTTGATTTCAGTGGCAAAAGGTCAAGGTGGCCTTAGAAACAGGTTTTTGGCCTCTTGAACGTGATATATAACAGAGTTATGAGTTGAGTTGTCACTTAAATATGAAGTGATTACAATTAAGTGGTCAAAGTTTACACAGACCTTTATATGGGTCTGACATTTTTTTCGGGACAATTTATATATATTATATATAAGTGAGCCCATGTCAGTCATCAAATTTCCTACTTTCTTTTAGAAGATAACACAACATGTAAAACAATTTGATTCTGATCATTTACTGTTTCCCACTGATCATTTCAGGCAGACTGCACAATGTAGTTTTACTTATAGTTAGATGGCAGATTATTCTTCGTGTACTGTAGAAGCTATGGTATACTGTATCATTCATAACTTTTGATCAAAACTCTTAACAGACACACTTCTTCGGTGTCCTTTTTACCGCTTTAAAGCACAGCTGCCCAAAAGAAGAAAACGCCTGGAAGCAGACGAAGGCAGAGGAAAGGCACATGAATCGATTCATCACATCGTAAAGGTTGAACCAGAAGCTCTAAAGGATCGGAACTGAGAATTTGAAATTATACATTTATAACTACATTACGGAACACAAAAGGGAATTAACACAAATAGTGTGAAGACTGGTTTATACACATTTCTGATAAAATTTCAAGATTTTCCCCTTGAGCAGTCTCATGATGACACACGCTTTGCCTTTTATCAAGTGACGAAAATTGATGGCCACCTGGTGGGCCATGACATACTGCAGCATTCCATATTTTTCATTGATCAGGGACAGGCTGTAAAGATTGAGTCGTTATACTCAGACAGGAGGAGAAATCATCCAGTTGCTGGTACCTAAAAGCCGTCAGGAATTGGTTTTCCAGGTGGCTTATAAGTAGATAGATAGATGGATACTTTATTAATCCTGTGGGAAATTTAGATCATCCAGTAGAATTCCCTGGGCATGCAATTAGGACGGAGGCTCACAGATGGTCTCTTTTACAGTCACATGCCCTGGGTTGCACCACTGTTGGGACATGGTTTTTGTGCAAACCGCAGGCCTCCTTTCAGTCTAACTTGTAACAAACATGCCGCATGTGCTGGAGTGGACTCAATCCCCCAAGATGCCACAGGTTCCATTGATCTTACAAAGTCAAGGAACTCAGTCTCCCAGAGGATGTAACAGGATGCTGCATGTCCTGGGGTCTGGGCAATATCACACAAAGGTGTCAAGAGCCACCAGGGTCAACTCCTATTGGTCACTCTGGTCCAAGACCTGTGAGTTCACAGGGGCCAATATAAGGAGAGGTCTCCCCAAGATCGCTCTCTTTCTACAATCCTTCGAAGGCCAGCAGGCTGTCCAGCCTCTCTTCTCCTACATCGCCAAGGGGGGGGGGCCTGGCTGATCAAGCTTCCTTCTCTATCCAACCCGCAACCGGAGGTCAGAGGTGCAGCTCCCCTGCCCACACTCTTCAAGGAAATCTCCTCACCCTTCAAGCTCTACCAAACTCCTCGTAGTGACGCGATGTCCTGCAGGAAAACTTCAACCAGCATCTGAGCACACCGCTCGACAGAATCGCGAATGCATAACTCTACGACCACAAAGCCAGGAGACGTCACAGAACTGCAAACTGAACAGCAACTCTCTTTTCCTCTTTCCGTCGGACTGGTAACATAATCTGGGCTTAATAATTATACTACGCTAAGCAAGACTGTTTATTTGATCGGTGTGTGTTTATAAATTTGATATATGCTGTGACGTTGTAGGCATAAGTTAAAGGAAGGTTAATAGTTAGGCTCGCCACAGGCTTTGTCCCTGACTCTATCATTATCTGATTAACATCCAAACAGACACGCATAGCATCTCACCTAGTTAAACCTTCCCCCTGTGCCGTAAAGCAACCTCAGAAGGAGGGGGGGGGGGGGCTCTTATCTCAGGGACCATTCTTTAAAGCATGCTAATTTACACTCACACACCTCCTTGTTAGTTAGTTTGATTGTTTAGTAATTTGTGTTTTTATACTTTATTATGTTCATAATAAATGTTCTTCTTTCCCAAATGTTCTGTCATTAATATTGCATAAGTGAATTTTGCCAACCGTTACACTGTTAAGAACTCCATAACCTTCATTGTGTCACAGTCTGCTCATCCCCTGTCTGCTGGTATTTTTCCACTCACCTGTCTCTGCTCCACTCTGCCAGTCAGCCACACCTCCTCATCAGGGCAACTCTCCGCACCTGTGTCAGCCCTGGCTGCATTTAAGCCTGCTCCTGTCTCTGCTTCAGTGCCAGATTGTTCTTGTGTCATGCCTGACTTTCCAGCGTATTATCCCCGGACTGATCACCTGTTGCCGACCCCGTCGATCCCTGACCTGCCTACCTCGTCTCTGCCCTGGACATTACCTCAGCCTTCTGCCTTCGACTACGAGTTTCGCCTTTTCCCTTCTGGTTACGCTCCTGCTCGGCTCTGTGGCTCCACAGCCCCCCACTGGACCTGTCTACCAGCTAGTCTGCCTGTGCTGCTTTTGGGTCCTCACCATATCCGTGACAGTACAATCTGGCCAGATATGGACCCAGCACACACGGCGATGGATCGCCTGGAGAAGGTAGAGGCGATGCTCCAGCACCACGGGAGGCTGTTGCTTTCTAACTCAGCAGAGGTTCAACAAGCGGTGGCTAAACAGGAGCAGGCGTTTACCTCGCTAGCCTCGCAGGTCCAACAGCTCACCTCAGCTTTTGCGCAAGCTGTGTCTCTGCCTCCAGAACCAGTCCAGCCTCCACCAGCCCCCTCTGCCTCTGCTTTCGTCTCGGAGCCTCGTTTGGGGGTTCCTGAACGCTACGCCGGGGACGCGGAGGGCTGCCGCCCGTTCCTCACGAACTGTTCGATCCTGTTCGCCCTCCAGCCCCACACCTTCGCTTCTGAGGACGCCCGGGTGGCGTTCACCGTGAATCATCTGACGGGGCGCGCTCGGCTGTGGGGACCAGCCGAGTGGGAGCGTCGCACTCCAGCGTTCTCCTCTTTCCAAGCCTTCGCCGCTGAGCTCCGTAAAGTGTTCGGAGAAGCTTCCCGAGGTTCCGGACACTTCAGGAGGGCTTCGGGGCCTGAACCAAGGGTCTCGTTCAGTGGCTGATTACTCCATCCACTTCCGCACCCAGGCTAGCTCCAGCGAGTGGAACCAGGCTGCCCAGTGCGACGCATTCCTGATGGGGCTCGCTGACTACATTAAGGACGAACTGATTTCATACGAACTCCCCTCCACTCTCGACGGCATCATCGATCTGGCGTCCCGCATCGACCGTCGCATTCAAGTGAGACAGCTGGAGAGACATCAGGGGCTCGCGGGACGACGCCAGCCCGCCCCGTCACCAGCGGCTACCGGGGTATCGATGCCTTCTGGCAGCCGGTCTTCAGGGGAGCCTGAACCCATGCAGGTGGGTCGGGCCAGTCTAACTCCAGAAGAGAGGAGGAGACGCCGCAAGGGGAACCTCTGCCTGTATTGTGGCCAAGCGGGACACTTTATCTCCGGTTGTCCGCTAAAAGGTCAGGCTTAACAGGAAGGAAGGAGTTCCTGGTGAGTCATACATCTAACTCCTCCTCCAACCCACGATCTCTGTGCCAGGTCCGTCTGCTACTGCCGGTGGGATCCCAGACCCTCGCCACCCTCATTGACTCTGGCTCTGATGCCAACATTATGGATTCTAACCTAGCTCTGCAGTTGGGTGTCGGTCAGATTCCCCTGCCAGCTCCAGTCTCCACCAACGCGCTGGATGGCCGACTTCTGGGAACTGTTACCCACCGGACAGCGCCTATACGGATGTTAATCTCCGGGAACCACCATGAAACACTCCAGTTTCACATCCTGCACTCTCCTCGTCATCCTCTCCTTCTGGGGTTCCCATGGCTCCGACGTCACAATCCACACATTGATTGGACCACAGGGGCGATCCTGGGGTGGAGTTCTTCCTGTCACCAGGTCTGCCTCAAGCAAGCCGCCGCACCACGATCTTCTGTCGGGACAAGTTCTTCAACCGATGTGCTGGGGGTCCCGCCTGAGTATCTGGACTTCAGGGAGGTCTTCAGTAAGGCCAAGGCAACCTCCCTTCCCCCTCATCGGCCCTATGACTGCGCCATCAACCT
Source organism: Platichthys flesus (assembly GCF_949316205.1). NCBI lineage: Eukaryota > Metazoa > Chordata > Actinopteri > Pleuronectiformes > Pleuronectidae > Platichthys > Platichthys flesus. Next base: position 2,176,507 of record NC_084951.1, on the reverse strand, counting down.
CCAGCCCAGGGCCACGCCGCCCAGAGGACGCCTGTATTCCCTGTCCGTTCCTGAGAGGGGGGCGATGGAGACTTACATCAATGACGGTCTAGCGGCGGGCATCATCCGCCCTTCCTCGTCTTCGGCTGGAGCCGGTTTCTTTTTCGTTGAGAAGAAAGACAAGACACTCCGCCCCTGCATTGATTATCGTGGATTAAATGACATGACAATCAAGAACCGATATCCCCTGCCTCTCATCTCCTCAGCTTTCGAGCTCCTAGAGGGAGCCACCATATTCACCAAGCTTGACCTGCGCAACGCCTATCACCTGGTCCGGATCCGCGAGGGGGACGAGTGGAAGACAGCGTTCAATACTCCCACCGGTCACTACGAGTACCTGGTGATGCCTTTCGGCCTCACCAGCGCCCCTGCTGTATTCCAGGCTCTGGTGAATGACGTGCTCAGGGACATGCTGAACAGGTTCGTCTTTGTGTACCTTGATGACATTCTGATCTTCTCCCGCTCCAGAGAGGAACATCTGCATCACGTCCAGAAGGTCCTCCAACGCCTCCTGGAAAACTCCCTGTTCGTCAAGGCCGAGAAGTGTGTGTTTCACGCCTCGTCTGTTTCCTTCCTGGGGTACGTCGTAGGGAGAGGGACCGTGGAGATGGACTCAGGTTTCTGCCGTCACTACTTGGCCCACCCCTGATTCCCGCAAGCAGCTTCAACGTTTCCTGGGCTTCGCCAACTTCTACTGGAGGTTCATCAGGGGCTACAGTTCGGTGGCGGCCCCCCTCACTGCTCTTACCTCCTCCAAGTTGCCTTTTCTCTGGTCAACGGCCGCCAATGACTCTTTTTCAGGCCTTGAAAACACGATTCACCTCAGCCCCCATCCTCCGAATGCCGGACCCTGAACGGCAGTTCGTGGTCGAGGTTGACGCTTCTGACTTAGGAGTGGGGGCCATCTTGTCCCAGAGAGCAGCCTCTGACCAGAAGTTGCACCCCTGCCTGCGCCTTCTATTCCCGACGTTTGACCCCGGCAGAGAGGAATTACGACATTGGGAAACCGAGAACTCCTCGCAGTCAAGTTGGCTTTGGAGGAGTGGCGAAACTGGCTCGAGGGGACTAAATTCCCGTTTCTGGTATGGACAGACCATAAAAACCTGGAGTACCTCCGTTCTGCTAAAAGACTGAACTCCCGCCAGGCTCGATGGGCACTCTTCCTGACCTGCTTCAACTTTTCCCTCTCCTATCGACCGGGGTCCCGCAACGTCAAGCCCGACGCCCTGTCCCGTCGGTTCTTGGAATAGGAGGGGGACAGGACCGACCCAGACACTATCCTGCCTTCTTCCCGTCTGGTGGCCACACTCCCATGGGAGATAGAGGAGAGGGTCAGGGCCGCCGCCCAAGACCAGGCTGGACCCAGTGCTTGCCCTCCCGACCGTCTGTTCGTCCCGCCGGACCTCCGGTCCGAGGTCCTACAATGGGCCCACAGCACTCAACTTACCTGTCATCCAGGGATCCAACGGACCAAGGACGTCGTGCAGCGCCGGTTCTGGTGGACGTCACTGGATGAGGACATTCGGGGGTTCATCAATGCCTGTCCCACCTGCAACCAGCACAAGCCGGCTCACCATGCCCCTGCCGGTCTTCTACATCTTCTGCCTGTGCCTCATCATCCCTGGTCGCACATTTCTTTGGACTTTGTCACCGGTCTACCACCATCCAGCGGCAACACTACTATCCTGACGGTGGTAGATCGGTTCAGCAAGATGGCACATTTCGTGCCCCTGCCCAAACTTCCATCTGCCAAGGAGACGGCGAAACTAATCCTTCTCCACGTCATCCGTCTCCATGGCATCCCGGTGGATGTGGTCTCTGATCGGGGTCCCCAGTTCGCCTCAGTGTTCTGGAGGGAGTTCTGCTCGCTCCTGGGAGCCACCGTCAGCCTGTCCTCAGGGTACCACCCCCAGTCCAACGGCCAGACTGAACGCAAGAATCAGGAGATGGAAACTGCACTCCGCTGCATGACGTCTCAAGACCCTACTCGCTGGTCCGAACAACTTCTGTGGGTAGAATATGCCCACAACACTTTGACCAGCTCCGCCACCGGTCTCTCCCCCTTTGAGTGCACCTATGGGTTCCAGACACCACTTTTTCCTGCACTGGAGAAAGAAGCATCCTGCCCCTCTGTCCAGAGCTTCATCCGCCGTTGTCGCAGGACTTGGACCCGAGCCAGGGCAGCTCTACTCCGGGCCGCTGACCGCTACTCCGCGGCATCCAATCGCCACCGCTCCAAGGCCCCGGACTACCAGCCGGGTCAGAAGGTTTGGCTCTCCACCCGTGACATTCCCCTCCGGGTGGAATCCAAGAAGCTGGCTCCTCGCTTCATCGGCCCGTTCGAGATCCAGGAGATCATCAACCCGGTGGCAGTGAGGCTCAAACTCCCAAGATCCATGCGGGTTCATCCCACGTTTCATATTTCCAAAGTCAAACCGGTCCGAGAAAGTGCCCTGGTCCCTGCCGCGCCGCCTCCACCGCCTCCTCGCCTCATCGATGGAGGTCCCTCCTACACTGTCCGTCGCATCCTGCAGTCTCGCCGGCGTGGGAGGGGATTCCAGTACTTGGTGGACTGGGAGGGTTACGGTCCTGAAGAAAGGTCCTGGGTCCCCGGGAGGAACATCGTGGACCACACCCTCATCAGGGACTTCCATCGACGCAACCTCACCCAGACGTCCAGAACCAGGCCACCTTCCAGACCACATCCTCCGGAGTCCCCGAACGACAGCGACGACGCCGAGGACGGGGCAGGGCCCCCCTACTCTGAGGAGGACGACGACACTCTCCCCGGGACCATGGAGGTAGAGATGGATGCTGGACTCTCGGACGAGTATTAGCCCTCCTCCGGGCCCCCGCCTCCCACCCGGTTTGGTCCATTCGTCTTGGGACGTCGAGAGCCGTCCCTTGAGGGGGGGTTCTGTCACAGTCTGCTCATCCCCTGTCTGCTGGTATTTTTCCACTCACCTGTCTCTGCTCCACTCTGCCAGTCAGCCACACCTCCTCATCAGGGCAACTCTCCACACCTGTGTCAGCCCTGGCTGCATTTAAGCCTGCTCCTGTCTCTGCTTCAGTGCCAGATTGTTCTTGTGTCATGCCTGACTTTCCAGCGTATTTTCACCGGACTGATCACCTGTTGCCGACCCCGTCGATCCCTGACCTGCCTACCTCGTCTCTGCCCTGGACATTACCTCAGCCTTCTGCCTTCGACCACGAGTTTCGCCTTTTCCCTTCTGGTTACGCTCCTGCTCGGCTCTGTGGCTCCACAGCCCCCCACTGGACCTGTCTACCAGCTAGTCTGCCTGTGCTGCTTTTGGGTCCTCACCATATCCGTGACACATTGTTCATTATACAATCTTTAATGGTAAAATATTGAGATTTCTAATTGAACTAGATCTAAATGAGACTGATCTTAATCAATAAATTGGCTATCTTTTCCCTTCTATGAAGGGTGGTGCCCCGCGAGAACTTTAACCAATTAAAGTTATGATTTAATATTCATATTTTAAATATTAATGTTTTACATTTTATTTTGATAACCAAATTTGTTGAGTGCCTAAAGGCACACCATTCTATGGTAACTCTTTTTAAGCACTATTGCACAATACCACCTAATGTAAACATAAAGTGCAAGCCCCCCTCCTTTCCATTTGCCACTTAGAAATTTCAATTCATGTAAACTTTATTAAAATGTTTGTGTAAAAACTGTGTATTTCACAGATTAAAAAAATGTATACAACGTGTATACAGAGTTTTACCGAATATGAAATGTTTGTTGCCCTTTGCCTTATAAAAGTGTTTAAACATGTGGAACAGGAAAAAAGATTTGAAAACATTAAAACCTTGCCACCGTTCCCTGCCACAGTTCAAGGTTTCCATAACTATGATGTTCTCAAAATGTTCATTTATGAACAGAAATGGCTCACTTACCTAGAGTGATCTGGGCAACTGGGAAAGCTGTTGCAATAGAGAAGATTCATATTCCCTATTTAATAACATACTTGGTCTCATTCTTTGCTTATTTTATACATTTACATACCTGTAATAAAAACACTTGCACAGAGCAAACCACATAAATAGACCCCCAAGTCCTTTGCCATCCTGACTCAGTTATCTGGGGTAAAAGAGAAAGACCCCCTTCATTATACAGACTTGTTTTTTGTGAGCTGAAATCAAGAGGTAAATGTTAGGAGGCAGCTTACCGTCTGGCTTGTGTTCAGTCTTTGAAAACACCAGTTTGGGTTGTTAGCCAATATAACAATATCACAACTCTGAAGTGTTTCTCACAAGACACTGAAGAACTTGATTGCATCACCTCAGGATGGAACATGTAAGAAGGGAATTTCCTATGATGAGTTGAAATTGCATTAACATTTCAGTGCAACTGTCACAGATGCGGCTGCTGTTGCTAGTTCTCATACCAGGGTCAGAAATTGGACGGGAGTGTCAGCCTTAAAAACTAGCTTTCAGAAAGCCTATTGTCACAAATGATAGAATAGTGAACTAATTTGGAACGGGGGTGTAATATTCAGTTATGACAAGGTCATAAAGAGATTGGGTTAGCATGTCAATGATGTTAGCTTTTCTCTGCAATCCTCAGTCCTTGAGTGTCAACCTGTTTCTCAATCTCATTATGGTCGACTAAGAGGTTTTCAGATATGACCTCAAGAAGATGTCCGGACAATTGGGTCAGGACTTTAGCTTTGATAACTATTTAATACTGTAAATAATTTACTCTTGTTTTACTTGGGATGCTTGAATAATAGTATTTGTGGCAAGAGACGTTGACAACAAGTAGTCCCCACTTGTTTCTCTCTCTCTCTGGCAGCTTTCTCGCCTGGCTTTTTAAACCTGAGGAGTAATCAGCTAACAGCCCCTATTACTCACTTGGAGTAGCTGGAGGTTCTCTCTGGGCCACCTCAAGAGTATTATTATTAATATATTTATTCACTGAAGGTTATATCCACATATCAAAAGTATGTCAGTGGTGCTCCGCAGAGTACATATACAGTTGCAATCAGAAATATTCAACCCCCTCACCTCAATAGACATTATAGTGATGTGGATGACAGATAATGACAATAAATGACAAAAAAACCTCATCAAACAACAAAAGATATTTATTGATGCGTATTTTAGTTATTTTGACAACAGAAGTTGACTTAACTTTGAAGTTCAAATGAAAAATGTAACTCTTTCAACACATGTGCATGTGCATTATTATTCAACCCCCCAGCTTCAGTACTTTGTGACGCATCCTCTAGCTTTTATAACTTCTAAAAAATGTTTTCGGTTAGTGCGGACAAGCTTCTTACACCTCTCGATTGGAATCTTTGCCCATTTTTCAAGTGCAAAAGCCTCTAGATCAGTGATGTTTGATGGCTTCCATGCTGCACCTGCCTTCTTTAAATCCCACCAAAGATTTGCAATCAAATTTGAATCTGGTGACTGTGAATGCAACTCCAGGACGTTCCAGGATCTTTTTCTCAACCAAGCTTTGGTGGACTTGGAGATTTTGCTTTGGATCATTGTCTTGCTGGAAAGTCCAATGATCACCAAGGTTCAATTTGTCAACAGAAGGCATCACATTCCTCTTTAAAATGGCCTGGTATTTCTGTGAATCCATGATGCCATGTACACAATAAACATTGCTAGTTCCTGCCGCAGAAAAACAGCCCAACATCATCTTTGACCAACCTCCATGCTGGACTATGGGGATGGTATTCTTCTAGTCATAAACCTGTCCTTTCACACGCCAGACATACCGCTGGTCCATACGTCCAGAACTGTCACCCAAAACTCTGTAGGCTTATCCAAATTCCTCCTGGCATATTCTAGTCGACTTTTGATGTTGCTTGTGGTCAAGAGCTGAGTGCGTCTTGGAGCCGGCCATTAAGTCCTTTATTATTCAGTGCACGTCTTATAGTTGCCACTGCAGCACTTGTACCAGCCTTCATCAGGTCATCCTGTAGGTGTCTTGCAGTCACACAGGGATTTATCTGAGTTGTTCTGACTAAGTTGCTGAGGGTCCTTGATGAAATGCTGGGCTTTCTTCCACGGCCAGGCATGTTTAAAGCTGCTCCATCAGTTGTAAACATCTTATAATGTTCCCAATTGTGTCTCTTGGAATATAATTTTTTGGGGAATTCTTCTTCTACCCAAGGCCTTTCAGGTGTGATGAAATAATCTCCTCTCAGGTTTTGTGTAAGCTCCTTTGTCTTTCCCATGATTGCCACTCACCTTGAATACCTTCATGGGTGGGGTTTATATATGCATCACAGCTGAAGCAAATGAAGGATCAGTATCGTGTTCCCAAAGGCTTAATAATGTTTCAACTCAACTTTAGGACAAAAAAAACTGCAAGACAGCTTTAAAAACAACAATATTATATAGGGGTTCAATAATTGGGACATGGCTATCTTAACAAAATATACTGCTACACACAAATACTACATCATGCATTTTTCGTGTTGATTTTCTTTATCACTCAACTCATAAAGAGGGCATCCGAAGCAGAATCTTGATCAAAGAACAAGATTCTGTCTACTTTAATTGATAAATCCTTAAAATCTTTGGGGGGGTTGAATATTTCTGATTGCAACTGTATCTGTTGAGCGTCATTTTTGTAGAGCCAGTAAGCAGGACAGCAGGTTCCTCAGCAGCTTCCATACCAATCAAAACTGTGCTGTTGATAATCAAAATGTGTTCATTAACTACATATGAGTAATTTCAGGCTGAACATGAGTCATCACATTTGTGTGTGTGTGTAAGTACATGAATATAGATACATTCTCATAGAGAAAATGTTTGTGGGGCCTTCCTTGTCAAGGTTTTTGCCCTCCCCGTGTTTATCAGGTTTACTGTACTGTAAACACACTTCTCACATGTTGTTAGATAATTTATACATTCTATGCTGTATGGTATGCTAACTAACTGCTAGCCACCATGCACAACCACTAAGAGTGTGCTGTGCTTTTAAAGAGACATTTACTGACAAGTCATCTCAGAGACAAGTTCAGAACCGACAGATTCACTCCCAGTCACAGCAGCTATAACTGGAGGGTTTTTGTGTTGACTCTCTTGTACATGGGGTATGGTTGTGTGTTAATGGGCTGCTCTTAATTGGCTTTGAACCCCTATAAACTATATAGGAACACTTTCTGAGGGTGTGGCCAACAAAGAGTTTGCTTTGACCGGAATTCTGAAGCTGGTGCCACATCTAATGACAGTGAGTATCAAATTCATGGCCTTTAAGACTAAATGGGCCTCATTCAAGAACATTTTCATAATCTGAACCTAAATTTCTCCGATATTTGTTATTTGTTCAAATGAAATTAGGACACACCATGAAAACCTGTTTATTTACCATAGTTAAGCATAAGGACATTCTTCATTGTAACAATATTTAGAGATCAAAGTAATAGCATTGAACTAATAAAACTAAATTAGTGTCTTTTAAAATGACTTGTTAACTGTAATTTATAGAAAAGCAATTTCTTGGGAAGTCAAAGTTTGGATGCCCCCATTTATCCCCACTTAAAATGACAAAAATTAGATTGATGTGTACTACATCAGGCATAAAAGATCATAACAAGATTACAGTGCATTCTGGATGTGCCTCTTATTTAAACCTAAGACATTTCGTGTGGTTTTCTATTGTTTGTTGAAGTGGCTGGTTTCACCATGGTGGAATTGAAAAGAGCTCTTTCAGATGTCTGGAAAGACAATTATCGATGCATAAAAAGACCCCAAAAGTTTATGAAAATAATATACTGACGTAGAACATTCAAAACAACTGTCAACATGACCAGATGAGGCCGTCCTAACAAGTTCAGCCCAAGAGAAGATGGAAAGAAGCTTGAAAAAGTCTCCAACTATCCTAAAATCTATTCTTGTACGACCTACAGGAAACTCTTGCCAGTTGATGTCAAAGTACAGCCTCTTCTATCCAAATGAACAAGTTTGATTGTCATGGGAGGTGTGCAAGTTTGCTGTCAAGGAACCATCATTGCAAGACTGCTCTTATTTTTTCCCTGTAAGCATTATGAATAACACCAGTTTCTATTTGAGCGAACATTCATGAGGATACAAAAATTAGCATAATTAACAGGTCCTGTATATGCTGACTCACATGTGGGTTGTACTGTCACTAGAATAAAGAACTGATTTGCAATATAAAAAAAAATCTAAATCAACCAAGAGAGGTTAGGTACAAATCTCCATCTCTGATGGATGTAAAAAAAAGACTTGCCAAAGGTGATCCTGTTTTAAATAAGAAGAAACTCAATCTTGATAATAATGAATACAAAACATCAAGTCATAATTCTGAAAATTCGAAATTATGAGGGAAAGAGTCACAATTACGAAATAAAAAGTCATTATTAGCTAAAAAGTCATAATTATGCAATAAAAAATCGAAATGATTAGATAAAAAATCAAAATTATCAGATACTTTTTACGCAGCAGTCAAAGCAGCAGCCCTTTTCGCAGGAATTGTCATTAAGTTTAGCACAAAAATGGACTGTGAGTATGAATACTACTTTAAACGTGGCTTTAAAAAAGATGAAATACCTAATTTGCTTGCTGATTCACATGGGATTGTCCTGAGCAAACACACCCTTAAATTTGAGCAAGAAAAAGCTCTGGCTGGAGTGGCCACCTCAGACTTGATGTAGGAACAAAAAAATGCCATATAGCTTCCTTATCTAAAAAAAGAGAATAGCGAAATGTGACAACACTTTACTTGACACTTTTTTTTTTATTATAGACTGAACAATAGAGGATGTGGGTTCCTGAGAAGAGCAATCGTATATCCTGTCAAATAGGTCGACTGCAGATGCCATCTCCCTCACCCTCCACACTGCCCTCTCCCACCTGGACCAGAGGGACACATATGTGAGAATGCTGTTCATCGACTACAGTTCGGCATTCAAAACCATCGTGCCCCTGAAGCTCGTCACCAAGTGGATATTGAACTTTCTGACATGCAGACCACAGGCGGTGCGGATCGGCAGCACCACATCCTCCACCCTGACTCTCAACAACGGTGCCTCCCAGGGCTGCGTGCTCAGTCCTCTTCTGTACTCCCTGTTCACGCATGACTGCGTGGCCACCCACAGCTCTAAAACCATCGTTAAGTTTGCTGATGACACCACTGTCATAGGCCTGATCACCGGCGACGATGAGAAGGCCTACAGAGAGGAGGTCAGAGCCCTGACATCTTTGTGCCAGGAATACAATCCTCCATCTCAACGTCAGCAAAACGAAGGAGCTGATCATGGACTACAGGAAGAGAAGAGGAGAAGAACACACCCCCCTCTCCATCAACAGGACCACGGTGGAGCGAGTCAGCAGCTTCAAGTTCCTCGGGGTCAACATCACTGATGACCTGACCTGGACCCATCACACAGACTCCATCAGGAAGACGGCCAGACAGCGGCTCTTCTTCCTACGCTGTCTGCGGAGGCTCAACATGGATGCCAGGATTCTCTGCAATTTCTACAGGTCCACCATAGAGAGCATCCTGACTGGCTGCATCACCTCCTGGTATGGCAGCTGCACCGCCCAGAACCATAACGCTTTACAGAGGGAGTTGAAGTCTGCCCAGCACATGACCAGGACACCCCAGCCATAAAAATGTTTGCCTGCTGCCATCTGGCCGACGGTACCGCAGTATCCGGGCCCGCACCACCAGGCTCAGAGACTGTTTCATCCCCCAGGCCATAAGACTTTTAAACTCCTCTCCAGGACCTATTTGCATATTTGCACTATTGTTGTTTTATTTTCTCCTCAGCTGTTTATATATATATATTTAGATATATGTATATATATATATATATATATATATATATATATACTTTATTTTCTATTTAAAATTTTTGATATTTTATACTATTTCTATTTTATTTTATTTTATAGGTTGTAATTACTTGAGCATTGCTAGAAGAGAGCCAGCGACTGCTTAGTGTTATTGTTGTGCATTTGACAATAACAAATCTTGAATAATAAATAATGAATAATAAAGTGTTCCACGGAATACAAAATTTCAAATAGCTTTTATTATAATATGCCAGTAAAATAAGCTACAGATACAGTAACAAAAAATCTGAGATTGATGTCGTTGTATATAAATAACCTTTGGGCCTTTGGTCATAATTTTGACCTTTGAGCCCATTACAAACAGGAAGGTTTACAATGGTTCGGCTCTACTAGTATATTTAAGCTTTTAGTCTTGTTTACTGATTTATTTTCATTTTTGGATTCCTCTATATTAAGATCTGAGGTCTGTTCTACGAAGCAGGTTCAACATACACAGGATATCTTAACTTAACCTAACAATAGCAGTCAGTCTAAGGGATCACATTTAACTGGTTATCAACTCAATAAGTCAACCCAGGTTTTCCTCATCAAAATTTAAGCGTGTGCACACAAAAGGTGAGGTGTACTACATATGAGCTGGTAAAAGAAAGGTGTGAATGTGTTAGGTGACATTTGGGAAAATAATATTACATGACCAGGACATAGCAATGAGTGGGAACAAGATAAATAACACAGTGTCATGAGTTATGAATCTGTTCTTTACTAACAAGACCTGTATAATTAAAGAAGCCTCTTGGGCGAGAGATGAAACGTTTCACTGAATCACATGAAGTTGCCTAAGAAGCTTTAGTTTAACACACACTGACTGCACTGACTCTGAGGACACACTGTGGTGGAAACATTTGCAATTACTAGTCAATACAAACCTATGGACCTATTTTCATGTGCGCATTTGTGACAGGATGTGCATCAGGAAACAGGGAGAGATTGAGATGTGGGTGTTTTGGCGGCGGAGATCGACTTAACCACCCAGACACTGTTTGGAACTTCCCTTATCCTTCCCTTTAAAGAGAGAGCGCAGTGTACAACAGTTTAGTGTCACTGAGGGTTGACTGTTCGAGTCTCAGAGAGAGAGAGGGGAGGGAGGGATGGAGGCTTTCACAAGGTAAAACTGTAAACTATCTATGCCCCCTTTTCAATTCAATATTTAATTTCATAGGATAAAGCTACTTAAAGGAAAGTAATTCATATAATAATTCTATATCTGGTTATCCCGCCCCTAACACATCCAGTACATCAATATCAGTCATTAAAGTAAAGAACAGTATCCGGTTGGTTATGTTCGGTTCCAGCAGTTGACACATGTATCCTCCCCTTTGATGAGAATCTATATATTTTGCTGAGACACTTATCAGAGTAGGTCAAAGGAGGAGAGTCTTTGAGGACTGCGGACCCTTGTCCACCAGTTCCGTGGGGTCCTCTAAGAATGCTGATGTCAGGTTTCATAGGAATTGATTGGTCAGTGGGCGGTGCTTTTGTACAGCTTGATCTCTGTTCTGCAATTTAACCTGCTCCGTAGCATAAGCTACCATGGTAAATTACCCTGATAAGAAGTGAACGGGTTTCATCGGACCGGAAACCCCGCATTAACCCTGATGTTGCAAACGCGCATATCCTTTCTCGTAGTACAGGGCCCTGGTTGACTTATCTGTTTGTGTAATGGCCTTCACGTTTTCTTTTTAAGCCCTGTGCCTGTCTACAGATGGATTTGGTTGAGTAGGAACCATAGAATGTAAATAAAGCATTACAGGGTGAATCTGGGATTCACTTCCTCCTCCACCGTCGGAGCTCACTGGTCATGTGACCAAAACTGAGCCGACGGACTGAGACGATGTGTGTGTGTGTTTGTTTGTTTGTGTGTGTGCTGAGGGGCGTGTGTGTGAGTTTGTGTGAGTTGAGTGTGGAGAGAGACACTGCGCGTCTGGACACTGAGGTCTAGGATCTGGAGGTAAGAGCAATTGAATGGTGGGTTTTTTTAAACTGTGTTACTGCTGAAGATTGTGAACACTGTGGAAACACGGTCCTGCTGCTCCTCACACGACAACACAACAAGCGGTGTGTTGTTGCTCTTTAACCAGAACAAGAAAACGAGAAATGTCTCGGCTTCGGTCGGACTAATGTCAAAAAGAGAACATGGCAAGTTTGCCAACTTTGAACTACAGAATTTTAGGGCAAGCACGAGACACGGTGTTCCTGTTTATGTGTGAATGCGTGCTGATGTAGCGCCGTTTTCAAAAGAGAATATAGAAGAACGATTAAAACGCAAAAAAATTGTTTCCCATTAAAAACAACAAAATACGTTATTTAAAGTTAAGTTGCGGCTTATTTTGATTTATTGGGAATATATGGTGAACAAGGGTTGAAGTGAACTGTCAGAGGTGTGTGTGTGTGCGTGCGTGTGCTTGTGTACGTGTACTTGTTTTTCAAGAAAGTAGACTATCAACTTTTTAGCTTTCATTGTAAATCGTAGCCTTTGCGTTGGGAACCACGTGACTGGAATCTACAAGAATCTTTGTCAATATAAGATTAAAATGTATCCCCATATTTGTTTGTTTATTGATTTTTTTTTTTTATAATGATGAACATAAGGGGATTTGTATCATCCAGCTCCAAACGAAGATACCACTCCTTAAAAGAGAAACACTTCTTTTGTTGTTTAGATAGTTCCCTCTTTAGGACCTTTTCCATCATAAACACTGACCTTGGACTGGTGTGAGTCGTGGTTAGGTTAGGCTTAGGATTAGGTATGAAGTTGTCATGGTTAAGTTTATGGTTAGGTATGAAATGGTCATGGTTTAAATCAGGATTAGGTATGACATTTTCATGGATGAAGTTAGGATTAGGTAGGATGTGGTTAAGGTAAGGGGTCAGATGTGATTCACAGTTAGGGTAAGGGGTTAGTATGTTTGAAGGCAAGTTTGAACATATTGCAATTTGCGCCATTCAAAGTGCTGTACAAAGGAACAGAATATTTAAAACATTTTAAAAGAGCTATACGAAAACGTTCTAGAATAAAAGACTACAGTAAAACACATAAAGTAAATGCTCAGATATTAAAAAGAGGTTGTGATGTATTGGGATCTGTGGCCAACAATAGTGTTTCATGGCCTTTTGTAAAATAACTGAATTTTTCTTCACTTTACCTCAATGTTGATTCTGGGAAAACTGAGCAAACCTGTCCCTCCTGAGCTGAGGGTCTAAATGTTTAATATAATAAACCCTAAATATGCTAATAATTGGCCATCCTCAATGCAAATCGACTGAGTCCTACCTTTGCAATTTTATTTTGAAGTAGGTACTTGTTTTTGCTGTGTTGTCAGGAAGGCAGAGTTAGGATCTGCTTACAGATGTAAATGTAATATCTAACAACACTTTCCAATCACTGTCACTATGGGGCACAGAGGATAGACCTATGAGGGTAAAATTTTATATTTTAATATAATTGAGATACCCTATATTATGACAGGCAACTGTCTTTGAGCTGTTGTTTTTGCATTTACTTACAAGGGAACTCTGGTTGTGAATAATATTTGATTCCTAGTCTCGGTTCTTTTTCCATAAAATGCTGAGTATTCTTCGAACTAAGGCAAAAGCAAACCATGGAATCTCACAAACTGATTCCCCTGCTTTTTGCTGAAAGGAATAATGTCTGCCCTGAAGCTGGAGGAGAGTCGACAGCGGATTCGCACAGAACTTGACACTGTCGTGGACTTCTGGCTCAAATACTCTCATGACACTGTACATGGGTACTGTAGAAATTGAAATATTGCCTGCTCATATCTTTCTTAAGTGCAATAAACCTGAATACCAAGCAGTAATATTCAACAGTTTACAGTCTGTATCCTTGTGGTGAACCTTGTTCTCCAATTTCTGTTTAAGGGGTTTCTTCACTTGCATTGGACGGGATGGAAAGGTTTATGATGAACTTAAGTACGTCTGGCTGCAGGGTAGGCAGGTAAGTTTAAATACTTGCAGTGTAAAACAAATAATCCTCTCAATGGATTGTGGTCAGTTCTTTGATTGAAGTGGTTGGTTTATTTCATAGGTGTGGATGTACTGCCGCCTGTACCGAACTATGGTTCGCTTCCGCAAACCTGAAATCCTTGAAGCAGCCAAAGCTGGTAAGTAGAAACGTTAAGGCTAGTTCTGCTAATTTAACCTATTTAGTCAGAGCAGGTGAAAATCTGGTTCAGAAAAGCACATTAAAATGTCTGGAACTATTTTCTTAATTTAAATCCAGGTGACTGGATCAGTTTCATTTGGTCGCCTGTCAATACTGTCATATTCCCTTTGTGAAAACCTGTGTGGTTTTCACTGTGTCGGATAATTCACAACGCCATTCTGTCGTGATAGCCCTCACGACAGAAAATGACATATTGTTATTATTTTGTTTTTAAGGTAGAAGAAGTCATCAGTCTCAGAGATTCATGTCTGAGAATACCTTTATACTCATTGCTAATACAAGTTGTGTCTAATCAAAAGCTAATGTTACACTGTTGTGTTTACATCTTAGGAGGAGTGTTCCTCAGGAGGTTCGCTCGTGTGTCCAGCAGCAATGGTCAATGGAAATGTGCCTTCTGCTTAACAAGAGATGGTAAAGTGGTCAAAATTCAGAGGACTATATTCAGTGAGTGTTTCTACATCATGGCCATGGATGAACTGAGCAGAGTCACTGGTGACAAGGACATGCAGGTATTAATACAAAATACTTAATATTTATTTATAATGTACGTATATGTGGTTTATATACCTATGTGTATCATATTTTTGATCATGCAACTGTTTAATATTATCTTACAACTTTTTCCCTCTACATAACAAGCTATTTTCAGTATGTGACCAATTCAATGGTCATACCTCGTCAGTCTTAAAATAGCAATGGACCAAAAACTGAAAGAAATTAGCAATGCCCTATTTGCATTCACAGTGAATAAGTTGAAATAATTCTGAAAGCCCATTTTCACAGATTTAATTAATTAGTAATTAATTAGGCAGAAAGCCTGTCAGTTGTTTTTGCATGTATAGGACATAACTGGCTTCAGTTTAAAAAAGTGACCATTCTGCATGATAAAGAGTCTGCAGCCTTGCTAGTGAGTCTCTGAAGCTGTAGGCTGTAAGCTGTAGAGATTCTTTGAACTGAAAGTGCAGCTGAATCTGATGGGAATACCATTGGCTTTGCAGTCATGGTCATAAACCAAAGTATTATAAATGGAAAGGGAATCACAATTTATGAAGGTTAACTGCTTGGCACCATAAATATCTGTGTCACATTTCTTTGCCAAACCTCATAGTAGTAGTTGAGAGGATCATTTATGAGCTGTTGGTGGTGCTTGATTCAATGAAGGCCTATACCAAAGTTCCAGGTAATCCATTCAGTAGTAACTAAGGCTACCTGAATCCCTAAAAGTACGTTTTCGTTTGAAAACCTATCAAATCTGCTACAGATCCAGACTTCTCCAGTTATAGAGCTGCCAGAAACCTTACTTATCTCTGCTCTGTAGAAACCAGGCATTCAAGTTAAAAGTTGGATAGAAAAACTAAAGTTAAATGCACTTTAATGTCATCTCCTCTGCTGTGTTCCTAGCTGGAGGCTGAACAGATGATGGACCAGTTGATCTACTGGGTTCGAGTGGACTCCTCAGGATTGGGCAGGCCCCAGCTTCCTGGAGATGTTCTTACCAACAGCATGGCCATTCCCATGATGCTCTTGTGCCTTGTGCAACAGCTCACAGAAGGCCAGGGTCAGGCAGTGGTTCAGAAGTACAGAGAACTGGGCACCTGGTGTGTACAGCAGATTCTACAGCACATACAGGTATGGACATGGCTTGATGCTGTCTGGTCAAAATAACTTGTCAAAAAATTATGTATTTACAACCAGGGCATTTTGTGACTGCTTAAGGAACAAACCAGTTTCAGGTCAGTTAGTTTATTGTGTACATTCACAATTTTTTTTAATAAATGAAATTTTATTGATTGATTTAGCACATTCTAGCAGAATAGGTGGTACTCAACGTAGTTACTATTCAAACTGGGAACCTTCTTGCTGTGAGGTGACAGGGTAACCACTGTGCCGTACTCTCAGTATACTGCAATATCATTACTCGTCAGCAATGAAATGTAAGTGAGCTTCAGGGGTTTAAGTAGTTGAAAGCACAACATGGATTAACTGCATTTAGCGTGGCTGTGGAGACTACAGTCAAACAAAGTTTTCACCTGAATCCACTCGTATCATGTTAAAGTCTGGGAGAGGCGCTGGTCTAGTGGCAGAAACTTGGACTGTGGGCAGAGAAGGTCTCTGGTTCGACTCCACGGAGAGACAACAAAAAGACGAACCTGGATTGATCTGTCCTATCCTGCACCAGATGGGTCAAAAGCAGAGATTAAATTTCCCTACCTGCATGAGTGTGCCTTTGCATGTCTGTGCATGTGTTTGGGACTAATAAATGCATCTTAATTGCATCTTAATCTTAAGTCAAATGCGGAAATATTCTTAAGAGAAAATGACACCTTAATTATATTATATTTTCGTTGCACTGGCCATACTTTACTCAAATAACTTCAACGATCTCTTAACAGGTTATAAGTAAACACCCATGTTAGTCAACAGGACACACTCAGCAAGGTAATGTTCTAGGGCTTTGGTGATTTGTATTATTATTAGTATTAATGGTTACGGTTACACTTTGACTTTGTAGAAGAAGATTCTCCCTTTGATATGCTGTAATGTCTTTTTCTTGGTACAGAGAGACGGCACAGCTATTTTAGAGAATGTGTCAGTGGATGCGGCAGAACTGCCAGGTTGCCAGGGCCGACTTCAGAACCCAGGTAAACACTGGACTGCTGACCAGTCAGCCAGATAAGAGCACAGAGCATGCTTGAGACAGCTGTTCTTATTTGCCTAACTCAACATTTTCCCTTTTGGTCACCCCACATGCTAACCTGTGCTGACTCAGGCCATGCCCTGGAAGCAGGCTGGTTCCTGCTTCAGTACAGTGCAGAATGGGGGGACAAAGAACTCCAGAAGACCGCCATTAACAAGTTTGTGGAGCTGCCTTACCAGTATGGATGGGATAAAGTGCACAGCGGTCTCTTCTATTTCCTGGATGTGGATGGTTACTGCCCCACACAGGTGATTCAATAATTTCAAGTAAACGCATGATAGGATTTTTTAGATAAGTGATGCGCTTACATTTAGCTTGTTATCATAGATGAAATAGGTCACTAAATTTGCTTGTGTGTCTGTCCAGTTGGAGTGGAGCATGAAGCTGTGGTGGCCTCACTGTGAGGCCCTCATTGCCTTCCTGATGGCCTACAGTCAAACCAAGAAGCCCGAGCTGCTGGAAAGTTTCTCTCAAGTTTACGAATATACCTTCAGTCATGTGAGTGTACACTACAGTTCCAATGAGGCACAGTAGGACAACTGCACACTTTTTTATTACTAGTTTTAAGATATTCAGCATCTTGGAAAATTATTATTCTCATTTATGTGAGTGAGATGTTTCTGATTAATCTCATTTCTGTGACGACGACCTGACTAACTTATTTTCACTTAAGATGGAAGCAATCGATCAGAAATTATCTCTGTACATACTAACACAGCTGAAAACACATGTCACGTTTTTGTATAAGGTCTTTCTGTATATCTGTATATTTGAATACACTGTAATATATATATGCCTGATTTTGTTTTTCTGCAGTTTCCTGATGCTAAGAGCGGGGAGTGGTTTGGCTATTTGACAAAAGAAGGGGAGGTGGCACTGGATTTCAAAGGTGGCCCTTTTAAAGGTGAGATCGTCATTAAGATGAAGAATAGACTGAATGCCAGAAACTGACTACTTAAATTAAAACCACAAATAGAATTGTTTTTAAGCAAGCTACAAAGAAGTTCTGTCCACTGTCAGGTTGGAGTTCTGTGTGAATACAATACTTTTTGATTACTCTTAAACATCCATCTCAGGTTATCCCATCACAAGTGAACAGCTCTAAGTACAGTGAACCATTGAGACACACTAAGGGTGCATCTGAGCTCTGATAACTCAGACCTCATTCAGAGTTGATCTGTGGCCACATTCTTTAAGCCAGTGTGAACATCAATCTATGAGGGCATGCACAATTGATGCACCAATGGGGTGGAGGATAAGTGAGGAAGCCATGATGCATATTCATTAGTATATATCTGGCCTTTAGGTCTTGCAAGACAATTTAGGCTATGATTTGTCAACTGCTTTTCAACAAAAACAGCGCCTCCCGCTGCATATCTGCTGTAGATGCATAGCCACTGCTATAGTACTGCACCGTGTTAAAACCACAAATGGATGACTAGTCTACAGAATGCACTGTGATGAAAAGTCTGAAACTCCTAGCAGTTACTAGTATAGCACATGTGGCTCTTCGCCCAAGTTTCAATGCTGTATAACAAAGGTTCCAGGTTTTGACAAGGAGGAATAATGTGTGAAATATTAAAACATGTGGTTATGCTAAATCAGTTTTACCACCTACTTTTCGGGCCATCATAATGATTCTGGAAATATTCAAGGAGAAAAATCTTTAGTCAGTGGAGTCCCCTCGTGATTCTTTCTGACTGTGGGAAAGATGGCAGGTCCATTATTTTGTCAGCAATGATGCACTGAAAGGTATGCAAGGTATACTTGCTGCATATGTGTATGCAGCAAGTAAAGCTACAGTAAAATAAATCAAAAACTGATTTATATATTGTGAGAGATTCTTTCTCTCTTTAATTTGTCTTGAATTATGGCCTGAGTGAATTGGACCTTATCTTAACTAGGGAACAAAATAGGGTTGTTTGGTGCCTCCCACCCCAGCCTCTGGGCCCCGGAGGTTTTACAGCACAGCTGATGCCCCGTTGAAAGTCTGTAAGATAATTGTGTTTCTCATCTCTTTCAGGTTTCTTCCATGTTCCCCGCTGCCTCTACATGTGTGAGCGTATTCTCGATGAGCTGCTGGCCAACAAGGACTGAGCACTCTGACATTGATTTTACAATAATTGGACTGAGGCTGATTTGTGATTCTGTTCATGAAGTCAAATCATCATAATCAGGTTATAAAGACAAATTGCAGTACTATTCAAATTTGCATTTCTGTTGATTTACTAGTTTCATCTCATTAAAAATGTATTGTTACTGACCGGGTCATTAAATCTGTTAGTATTTGAAATTATGGCACCAAGAGCAAATTTGTGGTAAGCTTAGATTTTCTTTCTTGGACCGACTAATGTTTTTTCTTACTTTGTGCCCACCTGTCTTATTTTTTCCCATGCAAGATACTAAAGAGGATATCTTACTGTCCCTTTTAGTTCCTGGACATTGACACTAACACTTTTCATCTGCACCAAATGAATTTTACTGTTTCAGTTGGCCCAATACATGCCTTTTTCCATTATCAAGTTCAAGTTCCATCCCAGGATCAACACTGTCAACCAGAGATGCACTGTCCCTTCTTCATCACACATACTAAAACATTCACTCAAAGAACATGTCAGTTTCGGCCTTAATTCTACATGCTCACTGAGCTTTGGAGCCAGATTTAAACACATGTTAAAGAACACATTTCTGAATACAGTTTTCCAGCATACCAATTCGTATATTCTAACTAACTGGTGAACCACAATGAATGTTACAGAAGTAAAGATATCGAGTGTTTGACTGCTAGTTCTTGGCATTAGTACATTCACAGCCAAGTCAATGAATTGTGTTTTGAAATATTACTAATATTAAAACTCAAAGTATCTTTATGCCGACTTCTTTAATGTCTTGAAACCCTTTTGACTGTTGTGTTTTGATGGCATGTTATCAAATTTTGACGCTATGCCACGGTCACACCATATGAACAACTGAAATTTGAGTTGTTTAATATCTCCACCTTATTGAGATGACATTCACAGAATTTGAAGTTGATCGGATGAAAGCCCTGGGACAAGTTTGTCAAAGTAAACATGTGGAAAATGGCCATTAAAAGATTTAAATGTAAATAAGGAAAGATGTGCATTAAAACATACCTACTTAAACAAACATATACAGGTATGCATGTGAGCCCACATCCATCTACTAATTCCAGGAATCTGTATGTCTGTGCCTCACATAAATTGGAAAACATTCATCTTATTGATTCATGTGTATCGTTAAGGGTCAGTGCAGTGTCCAATTTGGTTCGTTTTGGATCATAATGTATTGATACAGTAAATTGTTTCTCTAATCTTATTGGTTGCAAATGTTAATGTCCGACTGCATGAAATGATTGATTTTCCTACTTCGTGGTGACGTCATGATGATGTCCCACCTACAATACGCTCCCTCTCTCCCTCCTCTCTAGTCTCCTTTGTTTTATCAGCCCTCCCTTCAACTGACGCTTTCTCACTCATGCATCCTAACTCTGTCAAGGATACTCTCCTTTCTACTCGGCCCTCCTCTCTTGACCATCTCTGTCCTCTTACATCACGACAGGTCCAAGCCCTTCCTGACCTGCTCAATTATCAATCTCTTCTCTCCTCTTTCTCTGCCTCCCCGTCCCCGTCCCCTTCCTCCTTCCACCCTTCTACCAAGCCTCTTTGTCAACTACTTTTCAAAACAGATTGATGACATACACTCCTCATTTTCTAATCCACCATCTGTACCTACATTTCCATCAACTTCATCTTCATCCCCTTCGCCTTCATCTTTCACCCCCCTGTCTCCCAATCAGGTTCTAACTTTGGTAACCACGGCCCGCCCAACCACCTGCCCCCTTGACCCATCCCATCTCACATTCTGCAGACTATTGCTCCTGACCTTCTTCCTTTTCTCACCTATCTTATCAACACTTCCCTTTGAACTGGCTGTTTTCCCTAACTCTCTCCTCAAGAAAACCCACCCTCAACCTGTCTGAAGTAAACATTTACAGACCTGTCTCTCTTCTTCCCTTTCTTTTCTAAGCTCTCAAGCGAGCTATCTTTAATCAACTCTCCTACTATCGCCACAACAACAACCTTCTTGACCCTCACCAGTCTGGTTTCAAGGCAGGGACTCAACTGAGACTGTCCTCCTTGCTGTCTCTGAGCAACTTCACACTGCTAGAGCAGCCTCTCTCTCCTCTGTCCTCATCCTTCTAGACATTTCGGCTGCATTTGACACAGTGAACCACATGGGTGTCTCAGGCTCTGCTCTCTCCCTGCTCCCATCCTACTTCAACGACCACACTTACAGGGTAACTTGGGGAGGATCTGTGTCTGAAACTTGTCCTCTCAACGGTTGTCCGCACACCACCTGAAAATGTACCTTAAAAAATGGTCAAAATTATCTAAATCTATTTTAACTATCGTTGACAAGACGAGACGAAAATGTTGGTGTTTGACTAAGTCACAATAATTTTTTTAAACATCATCGTATAAGGCCGCCATGAAGTACCAGGAGCTGTGTGTGTGTGTGTGTGTGTGTGTGTGTGTGCGCGCTCCCAGATAGCGCACCGGTCCCGGGGCTCCGCCCCCCGCCCCGCTCACTCGCTCAGAAACACAGCCTTATTCATTATTCGTGGGCAAGTCGCTCCCAGCCACACATACAAACACACTCACAAGACCACGACATTGCAAATACAACTTTATTAACATCACACACACTGTATCAGCAAACAAACACAACCATTGACAAGTTTCTGATTCGTAAAAGTCAGGCAACCGATGCGCCAGTTGCAAAGAAGCCAAAGCTTTGCAAATATGACGAGAGCTATTTGCAGTTTGGTTTCACCGTCACTGGCACGACTGAGCAACGTCCTCAGTGTGTTTTGTGTGCCGAGGTGCTGGCAAATGACAGCACCTCATGAGTCATTGAGTTCAGTCTCTTCATCGATGCAGAGTCCACATCGTGATGCATCTAAGAATTGAGACATTTCCAGACCTCTAGTGTGGAACGTGGTGAAACTGAACCCTTTCGGGACCCTGAAAAAAAAGAAGAAAACTTGCAATGGCAGAGTGTCTCTTTTGGCTCATTTTGCTGGTCCCAAGCCCGGATAAAGGAGGAGGGTTGGACGTAGAGCTAGCTATGCCGCAGCTAGCTATGCCGCCCCACTTAACAGTGCTGTGCACATGATCCTGCGGCGCACATCATCCTGCGGAGCACATCATCCTGCGGCGCACATCATCATCACCCACGTCATTATGCGGCGCACATCATCCTGCAGCGCACATCATCCTGCGGCGCACTTAATCCTGCCGGGCACCTCATCCTGCTGCGCACTTCATCCTGCCGGGCACCTCATCCTGCGGTGCACATCATCGTTTGGCTCATCCTGCGGCACACATCATCCTGTGGTGCACATCATCACCGCAAATCATCCTGCCGCGCACATCATCCTGCAGCGCACATCCTCCTGCTGCACACATCACCCGGGGCACACATCATCCTGCGGCGCACATTATTCTGTGCATATCATCATCACACTCATCATGTGCGGGGCACATCATTGTGGGGCGCATATCATCCTGCAGCGCACATCATCCTGCCGCGCACATCATCCAGCAGCGCACATCATCCTGCAGCGCAAATCATCACCGCACATCATCTTGCGGGGCACATCATCCTGCGCCGCATATCATCATCACCACACATCATCATGGGGGCAATTCATCCTGCAGCGCACATGATCGTGCAGCGCACATGGTCCTGCTGAGCACATCATCCTGGGGGGCACATCGGAGCACATCGTCCTGCGGCGCACATCATCCTGACGTGCACATCATCCTGCAGAGCACGTAATCGTGAGGCGCACATCATCCTGCGGCGCACATCATCCTGCAGAGCACGTAATCGTGAGGCGCACATCATCCTGCGACGCACATCATCCTGCTGCGCACATCATCATCACCCAAATCATCGTGCGGCGCAGATCATCCTGCGGGGCATATCACCATCACTGTTGTGCAATAGTGCTTAAAAAGAGTTACCATAGAATGGTGTGCCTTTAGGCACTCAATAAATTTTGTTATCAAAATAAAATGTAAAACATTAATATTTAAAATATTAATATTAAATCATAACTTTAATTGGTTAAAGTTCTCGCGGGGCACCACCCTTCATAGAAAGGGAAAAGATTTATTGATTAAGATCAGTCTCATTTAGATCTAGTTTGATTATAAATCTCAATATTTTACCATTAAAGATTATATAATGAACAATGAAGGTTATGGAGTTCTTAACAGTGTAACGGTTGGCAAGATTCACTTATGCAATGTTAATGACAGAACATTTGTGAAAGAAGAACATTTATTATTAACATAATAAAGTATAAAAACACACAAGTTACTAAACAATCAAACTAACTAACTAGGAGGTGTGTGAGTGTGTATGTGAATGTAAATTAGCATGCTTTAAAGAATGCTCCCTAAGATAAGAGCCCCCCCCCCCCTTCTTCTGAGGTTGCCTCACGGCACAGGGGGAAGGTTTAACTAGGTGAGATGCTATGCGTGTCTGTGTGGATGTTAATCAGATAATGATAGTCAGGGACAAAGCCTGTGGCGAGCCTAACTATTAACCTTCCTTTAACTTATGCCTACAACGTCAGAGCATATATCAAATTTATAAACACACACCGATCAAATAAACAGTCTTGCTTAGCGTAGTATAATTATTAAGCCCAGATTATGTTACCAGTCCGAGGGAAAGAGGAAAAGAAGTTGCTGTTCAGTTTGCAGTTCTGTGACGTCTCCTGGCTTTGTGGTCGTAGATTTCTGCATTCGCGATTCTGTCGAGCGGTGTGCTCAGATGCTGGTTGAAGTTTTCCTGCAGGACATCGCGTCGCTACGAGGAGTTTGGTAGAGCTCTCCTTATATTGGCCCCGGTGACCTCACAGGTCTTGGACCAGAGTGACCAATAGGAGTTGACCCTGGTGGCTCTTGACACCTTTGTGTGATATTGCCCAGACCCCAGGACATGCAGGATCCTGTTACATCCTCTGGGAGACTGAGTTCCTTGATTTTCAAAGATCAATGGAACCTGTTGCATCTTGGGGGATTGAGTCCACTCCAGCACATGCAGCATGTTTGTTACAAGTTTGACTGAAAGAAGGCCTGTGGTTTGCACAAAAACCATGTCCCAACATCACCCACATCATGTGCGGCTCACATCATCCTGCCGCCAACATCATCCTGCGGCGCACATCATCCTGCAGCGCACATCATCGTGCAGCACATATCATCTTGCGGTGCACATCATCACTGCACATCATCCTGCTGCACACATCATCCTTCAGCGCACATCATTCCGGGGCGCACATCGGCGCACATCGTCCTGTGGCGCACATCATACTGCGGTGCACAGCATGATGATGTGCACCATAGTTCTGTGTTTAATTTATTTCAAAGTAGGCCAATATTTGCCTGTGTATTTTCTTCTCCTCTTCATAAGCGTTTGGTGTTTTCCTTTGATGGAACTAGTAAAAATGGCAATAAAATGTCAACAGTTTGCTTTATTGTCGTTCTATAATTTCGTAAATGCAACAAACTATATATTAGTATAGTTTCACTTTGAAGCGTATATAAAACTTTATTAGCTTATCAAATATGTTTTGCGGCTCCATACAAATTTTATTTGGGGAAAGAGGGGGCAAAATGACTCTTTTGATAGTAAAGGTTGCCGAATCCTATAGACCTATGCTAGGTGGGATATCTAATGGACAACCTAAGTACTGCCAGCTAGACTAAAAATAAGAAGGATAAAAATGACTAAATGTGACTAAAACTAATATGTGTTTTCGTCTAAAGACTAAGCCTAATAATAAATCAAAACTAGCTGCCTAAATTAACACTGTTTTATATGAAAATTTATGGTGAACCTGTTCCCAGGCAAGCTCCTGCTCTGGGATCAACGAGCTGACATTATATTCACACACAAGTAAGATAATACAGAATAGGCTCATCCCATTGGTCGAGGAGGTACTGTTGCTCGCGGAGAAGATAGTGGAAGATAAGTAAGTATCAGGAGAAGATAGTAGAAGACAACAAAGCAGCATGAGTGACATTGACACAGACGCCGACACTGCTTTAGAAAGAAATACAAGTGGAAAAATCTCCACATAATGTGGTATTGAGCTGTTGAGTTCATGATTTTTTTTCTTCCTGTATTACTACAACTGCAGCCTACAGTCATGGCCTTTGAGGCACAAATATGTTTTTTCTACAGACGTTCTGTTTGCACTTTTGATATTGCACAAAAAATATGCACTATTTCAGGATGGATGTTCTGATTTCTATCTATTGTTTTATATTAATGTATACAGCTTTAAGTTAAGCAAGACAGGTTTCTGTTTAAGAAAGATTGTTATTTTATTCAGTTAATGAATTAGTTTATTATTAAAGTGTATTGCTGGATAATAATTTGTTTTCCACGTGTTCATGTCACTCAAAAATATGCCTCTAATTCAATTCAGGGTCAAATAGTTAAAAAATCATTTCACTCGCAAAAAAAGGGGCTAAAAGATTTCACCATGCCAAGAAGGGTGAAGGAAATGGGGTCGGCCAGCCCTGCCAATGAGGTGTCCCTTATTTATTTTAAAGGGAGTTGGCAACCCTACTTCCGACTATACCTTGAAAAAAAAATGTAATGTTTTAGTAGCACTTAAATGGCACTTACTTTTAGCACTTTGTAGTTTGGCTTTCTTGAAGTAAATTATACTTTCTTTATTATTGTTGTTCTGGGTTTGTACCCTCATGGTTGAATGCACTCATTGTAAGTTGCTTTGGATAAAATTGTCAGATTAATGAAATGTAATATTGTCCTTGAAAACACAAAAAGGCAACAAACCGTGCTTCCAGCTAACAACAACCAACGAAAATCCTACAATTAAATGTGTACTACTCAGGTAGGAATAACACTTAACTTAATTCAAGGCACAAACATTTTATTGAGTTTGGTCCACAGTATCATACGCTGGAGGAGATGAGATAGGAGACATTCAAGTTTCCTTTCTTAGCTCCTACTATGGCAGCCTTTTACGTACCTCCGGGTCATTACACTCGTTCAGGGACCCAGGTTATAAACAGTGCTGGACCGCAGCCCTTATGATTTATGTAAATCCAAAAACTATTTGGTACATGAGCTTTATTACATTTCGACCAAAGCCCGGAACATATTTCAGAGCGGAAGCGGAATGTCTGAGCGGATGTTAGCAAACCGGAAGTTATCAGGCCAGAAGTGTTTTCAGTTCAGAGGCTCCATCGTTTGGTAACACGATCACTGTTATTATGCGGTGTCATTACATTGAGATGGACACTGACAGAAGTAAGAACCATCTTTGGCAGTCTGCGGTTAACATATAAACACTGATGGATGAACAGAACATGTATGTGTAACGTGCAAATGTTAGCGACGTTGAACACAACCCACGTCACAAACAGGAAGTTGGATGTGACAAACGAGAAAAACAAACGGAAGCCGAGAGGTGCAGTGATTGAATTGTAAAGTGGGAGTTATTAGATCGAAGGAAATGGACTCAGGGAAGATACACGCGACTCCTTCTTCTGTCGTGGGGGCGCACACACGACGATACAGTTTACGAATCACTCACCAGTTTGATTGAAGCTGCTCACTTCGGGACATCACGAGTCCAGTTTCAGGGATTTTCACGAGTCATGTTTCCTACTCGTAAGCACAAGGATGCAGTTACCAGGTACAGTTCTGATGACCCTTCCCATGTATTCCAAATATTTCAATATTTCACTGTTTTATGTCTACGTTTGATAAAGTTCAGGTCTATAACATGTCATCAGCATCACATGTATATTACCTTGCTACTTTTACAACCAGATCCTTTTGTGGTTTTGATCACACTCATGTGATAAAAAGCCCAACCTGATTATCAAGATCCCTGGGTGATTCTAACATGATCAACAGTCTAATCATAATGACAGGAGTATTCAACCCAACATGGAATATGAAACCTAAACCAATGGCTCTTTTTAATTAGCTATGCAGCTTCACAGTGAGAACAGTCAAGTAGTTACTAGTAGAGAGAGGATAACTATAATATAGATCAACTTTATTTGTAAAGCACCTTTCCTACAATAAATGCTGCTCAATTTGTTCTATACAATATAGATAGAAGTTAAAATGTCATTGAAACAAGATAACAGACTATAAGAAACATGTAAACATGTTAAAATGACATTTTAAAGTTAAAGAAATAAAAATGAAATGGATGTCAGCATGGATCCGTTGCATGATTATCTGGACCTGGACAGGATTTAGCCCGACCCTCCTATCTGAACATAAATTTGGGTTAAGAGGTGAAGTTGACGTCCAACACATGACTGTAACAGAAGCAAAGCAACTTTCACCTCAGTTAATGTAGGAGGTCCCACTTGGATTGACAAGTTTAGATACATTGTTAAACTTATTCTAGTTGGAGTCAGGCAATTGTTAACCTAGTTTATCGCCATAGTCGTTTCCCTCTGCTCTTAGTATTTGTGCTTAGCTTTGCTAACCATTTTCCAATTCCAGCTCTGTATTGCCATGAAGCCATGACAGTACAGCAGTGAATGAACAACTCCAGGACTCTGAATTTGAAGCAGCCAAGGGGAACTTCATTCATTCTTTTATTTACACTTCTAAACAGTCACATTCTCAAAATAGATCTACTGCAGCATCAAGAAGAACTGTTTGGGAATTCAGCACATAAACAACATTTCACTGCTTCAAATTAGTAAACTTAAAAACTGTATTTTCCTATTAGTATTTTCAACCTTTTATGAACAGTTTTTTGTGCTCTGTTGATTTTTCTCTCAGTGGAGCCGGTGTCTTCTACCAGGCGATGCCTGCTGTTGGAGCCGATGGAAAGAAAATCATGACACTGATTCCTGTAAAACTGGTTAATGGACAGTTTATCCGATATGAAATACGTAAACCCAGTGTGGATTCTACCACACAGAAAGCAGTAAATATTTCCTCAGCACCACTTCCAGTCAAAAAGGTTGTCACTAATGTGTCAAATGTCTTGTCTAATCGAGGTGTATTGGATCCTGCTAATTCACGGAACAATCCTCCTCAACAGCAACAGACTGAAAGTTTAATGTCCAAAGTGCCGATAACGCCTGCAACCAACTGTGTGAACTCTGTAAGACTTCCATATCAGCTCCCAGTGATGGTGAAATCTCCAGCCCTCCCCAAAGGACAGCTTCTTCAGATTCCCCCCAATGCACATGTGCGAACATTGCCAGCATCGAAACTTCCTCCAGGTATCAAGAAGCAGATTTTTAATTCATCAGCCGATTCCACTCCAGACGTACCCAGTGTAGTTTTTGTGTCACCGGTCACCACCGTAAGTCAATGTGCTGCTCCACCATGGGATTCTGGATCTTGGTCACCTAGGCTGCCTTCACAGACAGAAAAAACAGCTAAAATATCGAAGCCACGCTTGAAATTGATTCCAAAGGCTTCACAAGGGCCTAACGGCCCTACAAGGTGGGTAATTGAAGAAGAGGACCCCTCAGCTGCTTCTTATGTGGATTCTTATTCTGTTACTTCTCAGATTATTCGATCAGTGGCTAAGAGAGAGAAAATGGGCGAGCACTATAATGTTTCTGAGTCTAACTTGGACAAAAATGGACAAGAACAAGATAATGCCTTAATCATGTACAACGGGAAGGTTTTTTTTGTGGGCAAAAAAAGCAGTCTACTATTTCAACAAGGACATAACGACGCACCCACAGCAGCAACAACTAGTTCTGAAGTTAAGGAAACCACAGAACCTTTATTCCAACACCCTGTTGAGCCAGCTGTACCTCAAACACAGCAGGACATCAGCATTATTATTTCAGATGAGCCAGATGAGGTAATCGATCTCTGTGATGACGATACTCAAGATGACTCGCAACAAGCAACATCAGTTGGCACATCAGCAGTCTCTCATCAGGATGATGACAACGTAATATTTGTGTCATATATTCCACCAAAATCTGAGGCTGATTCGACCCAAACACAAACCACAATAGAAAAGGACAATGACCTGCTGAACACGAGCTGCTCGAACAGTTTGTCACAGGAGAAGAGCTCGGGTGGTAGAGCTGACGCTGATGGAAGGGATGATCTTACTGGAGGAAGATCAGGCACAGTTGAAAATGTCACACATGTTTGGGCTTCTGCCGGGACGAGTGTGAATGATGATGAGGGTTCAAACATGAACAGTAAGCAGAGCACTTCCACCCAACAGGAGGGGAGCATGGGAGGTGATGTTGATCCAGAAACTCCAGCAGATGGCAGCAGTGCAGCATGCTCTCACAAACAGGAGGAGGTGAAGCCACTTTTATTGTTTCATTGATACAGAAAAATAGTGATTTTAACAGAGAGGTTAAAAGCATATTGTTATTCGGTCTTAACTTAATTATTAAATTCATGCAACATAATTAAATAGAGAAACTGTACATTCCA
Organism: Platichthys flesus; assembly: GCF_949316205.1. Lineage (NCBI taxonomy): Eukaryota > Metazoa > Chordata > Actinopteri > Pleuronectiformes > Pleuronectidae > Platichthys > Platichthys flesus. Next base: position 2,147,186 of record NC_084951.1, on the reverse strand, counting down.
AATCCACAGATTTAAGGGGGATATCTTCAGACAACTTTTTTTAATTTGAAACATTTTGAACTATTTCCGTATTGCAGATGTAGTCATCAAGCTTCTGAGCCAAAAGTATTCTATTGCATAACACACGATTGGTACCAACTGAACTCGCGTAAAATTGTATAATCATAACAGGAGAAACTGGTTTCCACATGTGATTCATATAATGAAAGTTACCATCCTGGTTTGAATGACTGCTCAGGTCCTCCATGCCACTGTTACATATACTGTTTACAGGTTATTTGATCTAATACAAGCCTTCGCCCTCTGTTCAGCTTTTCTGACCACAGTTATGTCGTAATTCAAGGGTTGCATCCTTCGGAAGCTGCTTTCATAGACAGATGGCATCACAGTGACGCAACTAGGCCTTCCCATTTCTAAGGCTCATTCAAATGCGGCTGCCAAATTGAAAAACAAGTTGAAAACTTTTTTAAAAATAACAAAGGTTTGCTTTAAAAGGCTTATGAGGCCATATTCTAACCTCCTGATGCAATCATTTGCTGGGCAATGAACTAAAATATAAGATACATCCATGAAACTCTTATTTTTTTAAGTGGCTATTTATTGCTTATTTGAGTATGAGTTGTTTCATGTAAAAATAGCCATAGTTTTTGCAGTAGCTAAAAAGATTAACTGTTTCTCATTTTTAAGAGTTGTCTGTATTTTCTATTTTTATATTTGCAGGCACCTCCAGGTTGTCAGACATCTTCACCGGCACCTCCACCTTGTAAAATGGCTGACCGTCAGCTGAGCCAGATATTTGGGATTACAGTTGATGTGAAGATTTGCCTGCAGAGGATTGATGAGGCCTCAGCTGGACTTGCAGAGGCTCGGATTAGTGAGTTTTTAAATTCAACAGAGGATCAGCATGAACCAGCAAATGGGTTGAAACAGAAGGAACTCTTTCAGCAGGACTTCTACAGGTCCTGTGAAAACCAGAACGATGATGTGAAGAGAGAGGAAGGAGTAACTGAATGGGAACAGCGAGCAGATGCAGCCACTGTAACTGCTCACACAGATGTCATGTCTTTTGAATGTGCCGTTTTCAAGCTGAACAAAAAACCTCTCTCTGAGTTGGGTCAAAGTCCACCCAAGGGGGCTTCATGTGGTGTTGAAAACACAACATTGATTGGCTATGTGGAGCCGATTGATGAGGACTTCTTCAATGCAAACGAAATCGCAGAGTTGCAGGATGTAGTGACCAAGCGAAAGACTCAGACTTGTGTGGACCTGAATACAAACACCAGTAGAATAGGAAGGACGAGGAAACGCACCATGTGTCCATGTTGCGTCCCTGGTACTCCGGAGCCTGCAGTGAAATTCAAGTCAGAGGAGCTGGAGAAATGGGCATGCAGAACAGAGCAGATCAGTAAAAAAGGGACACGGACAAAAGCTGCTAGAAAAGGTGTGATAACATCTGGAAACAGCTGTCTCACGGTCAGAAACAATCAGAAATCTAAGACTCATGAGGTTCCAGCCTGGGACAGTTTGTCCTCAGCATCCACGGACACAGATGAACTACATAGAGACAGACAGATCCAAAGACTCAAAAAGCTTCTGAAAGAGAGGGAGGCAGCTTTAGAACTGATGGAATATGGAACAGCATGAGCTGAGACAAGTTTCACATTTCAAACTAATATTCTAACAAATTTGCTTACGTGTTTTAAAATTTTTAGAATATCATTTGTTTTACACAGGGCCAGGTCGGAACCAAACCAGCGATCGCTGCAGGACGCTTAAACTTCCTTTTGAGGTGGTGTGAACATGTCTGAGTGCAGAATCTCCTGCTGTGTTGTGTATGTGTCAAATGCAAACTCCATTCAAAGCCTGGACCAAATCCTCAAGAGACAGGAGCCTGAAAACAGCTGTAGTTGTGCGGGCGCCCCAATAGATTGATTTCTATTGGCTAACACACATTTGTTTCATAGTTGTCAGTTACTTAATGTTATGAGTCTTGAGTTTTTATTTGGCAGCTGTTGGTTTTCTACCCCCTACATGAAAAATGGCTGCATTATCATCGCAAATAGAACAAGACATATTGTGAAGATGACGCCACTGTCGCCTGCCACAGTCAACAAAGTTATGGTAATTAATTACTAGAAATGTGATAACAGATTCGTATTTTAAATGCTAATATTTGTCTAAGTAAAGATTTGCTTCAAACAAAAACTCTGCAACAGAATTTCTACGTAACATCCTTCATCTGAATCCTGTTGGTAACACGGCTGAGTGGAGAATCTCGTGTTGTGTTGTTCATGTGTGAAAGGCAAACTCCTTAGAAACTCTGCATGCAATTATCTGGACTTCCTTTATGTCTGAAAACGGCTTATGTTTTTAGCAACTCAGCCTGAGAATGGTGATGTGGTTCACTTGACGTGTTGAAGGGGCTTTATAAATAAAGTGTATTATTATAAACAACCCCAGTATCCAATTCTCAGCAATAGCTCTATGACTTGCTCTTTTCAGTAAGTTGTTATGCCGTCCACAGACACAGGACCACAGCAAATGTTTACAGAGAAACCTACAATGGCACCAAAGTGGATCATTATACAAAATGCTCACATGAGATGTTCATAATACAGATGTTGCAGAAGAACTGGAGTCTGAGCCCACAGATGCTGATCCCCCATGGTGGGAAACAGCTGATCTACTACTGCCAGCATAACAGTGGCTCAAAGAAAGTAAATTGTTGTGGAGAATGTTGAAGAAATGGCTCATGTGTTATGTAGACTACAGAACCTTTGGGTTCCTGCTTATGAAGGGGATACAAGAAATTCAGACAAGTGTAGTAATCCCATTAGTAGCCACAACAGACATTGACATATGGTCATTTGATCTCTTACAAGCCAGATGGAACACCGGCCTTTTTGCTTAACTCCAGTAACCTTAGTATTATGATTTAATCTTTTTTTCTTCTTCCACATGCATCCCATTACAAATGGTAAAAGCAATCGATACAAACAGCAAAAGAGTTTAGCCTCCCTGCTTTACAATGTAATGTGATTTCATAAAATTTTAATTTTGGCTCAAACACTTTTCAAAGGTAGCTACTTATGTCTCTACGATTTTCACCTCTTATGCTTGCTTTAGGTTTGTCACTGAACTTCCTGAAATCTTTAGTTATCGCACCATTAGATGTTTGGACCTGTAGAAGAGGATTCATCAGAGAACTTGACTTTTACATAATAAAAAGCAGGGAAGAGAGGACACAGCCCTGTGGGATGCCTGCATTTGAAATGTTGACAATGGACATTTCTCCATTCACGAATACCTGCTGGATTTGTTTTGTTATTTTAAAAAAAATGTAAAGGTACAGTCAAATCTGGTCAATTAATCTAAAATAAGAAGCCACTCACTCAACTAAAATGTCATTGTTAAAAGCGAAAGAGAAAAAATGAGAAGTTGACATTTTTTTTAAATGCTCAAAGTAAATCACAGGTTGAAACCGTCATAAAAGATCATATGCGTGAAAAAATTAGCAAAAATATTTGGTTGGAGGCTGTAAACAAAAGGAAGAAAATGAGAAATGGCGGAACAGGATTCCATGTTACATAAAACAGGTAAGCACCAGCCAAAAACTGAGGAGCACACAATACACTCATATGAGGAATCCCCTGTTTAGTCACAAAGGAAAGAAAAACACTCTGACTTTAAATTGTATTTTTATTCAATCTTATCCGCACTTGTAGTCACTGATTTTCAAGCACATTCAAAAAGTAAAAAAAAAAAGCACAGAATATAACAAGAATAATGCAGGGAACAAAGTCATATTTAAAGGTTTTAGACAGCACGAGAAGGAAGGAAAGGAAAATATCAAGTCTTCTGATCGACACTTCCCAGAAGGTGGCGGCAATTCCCCTGTAAGTTGTTTGCCACCCGTCATTGAAGAAGAAGAAGAAGAAGAAGAAGAAGAAGAAGAAGAAGAAGAAGAAACAGAAACGAGAAACAGAAGAAGAAGAAACAGAAACGAGAAACAGAGAAGTCGTGGTGAATGAAGAAGGTAAGAGCAACATTATTGTGAACAACAGTATTTAAACACCCTCCGCTCAGAGGTGAGCTGAGGGGAAATAGCTGCCTCATTCAGAACAGAGACATATCATTCCGCCAAAGCGCTTCATGACCAGCGAACATGTTTAAACTAGTCCAAGTTATGTTGTTTCGATCCTGTTCAGCTGCGCTACTGGGATGTGTCAGTATATGTATATATATATATATTAGGGCTGTTAAAATTAAGGCGTTAACGCGGGATGATTTATTTGTGGAATCTACGCGTTAATCAGAATGAACTGCTCCATGTACCCACACTCACTCGCTCAGAGCGACACACGGTCGGTCAGTGACTTTGTAGAAGAACAGTAAAACACAGAGTTTCTCTGGTCTCAGCTGCTCAGGGATCAGAGCATACGCTGCAGTTGGTTTGGACCGACCTGGAGTTTCTGTGTCCTCCTCCACTCTGCGCTCAATAGAACTAGTACACACTCATCACTAGTTATCAGAATCTGGGGTCTCATTTATAACCGTTGCGTGCGTACGCCGGACCCCTAGCTGGGGGGAGACCCTAGGGAGCTCGCGAGCCCGGTGTTCCAGTTTACCTGGCGCGCATGGCAGTCTTTTATTTAGTGTCTAAATGCAACACATATGCACATCTGCGCACTCATCTTCACGAAGATCAAACTACCATGTTACTTCAAAAGTCGCTCCTGACAGCAATGGCACTTTATTTATAATGATGTTTCATGAAGCGTCCACAATTGCCCGTATCACCACACAACATTGTTTGTGAAAATACAACAATATATAAATAGTTGTATTATTATTATTTATCACTATCATGATTTGCCAGAGTTGTCATAGTAACACAGTGAACTTTATTCACTGCAGCCATCTGACAGAAGACAAGAAATACACAACACGTTGTTCGACAATGGAGACGTTAAGTTAGTTTTCCAGATTTGCCTCGTCACACATGTGTCCTGTTGACAACACACTCTACACACTTTGGACAGATCATCTGTTGATTTCACACAGATAAACAACACTTGCATTACAACTACGAAAAACAAACACATCCGTTCTGTGATGAGCGTTTGGGTTGTTTTCATTCTCCGAAGACAGAACCTTGTCATCGACAACAACGAGAACATATTTAAAAATCCCATCCACTGACTTTAACCAGCAGCGACGGGAGGACACATGAAGCTTCACACGTCCTCTAGAAGCACGTTCACCAACTTAACTTATGAAAACACCGCTCGAGCTTCCGCTTTGTTGATGTGAGGGATGTTTTCATGTAGCACTGGTTTGGTGTGTGCGCGTTGTAATGATCAACAGCGTCAAACAAAAGCATTTCGAGTGGATCTGGTGACGCGTGTGGGTTCTTCAATGCTCCCTGTGTCTCCTATGAAGAGGAGCTTCAGATTTGTAAAGCCTGGTATTACGTTTAAAGCGTTTATTCTGTGTTCGGACTATCACCAGATGACAGGGCGTTACCTTAAAGCACATCTGGTGATATACATCTGACAAAGCAAATAACGAGACATTTATCTGACGCGCGATGCAGATTTCAGCGACTCTGTGGCGTAGTGAGATCGTCATCAGGCTAGAAGCTTCTCGTGCCTCAGGTGGTTGTTTCGAATCCCGTTCAAGGTTTTTGTCCATTTTTTTTTTTTTTACCATTTAAATGTATTTTGCGGTCTCAACGTGTTCAGTAGATCACCGCACTTCACACACAGGCGCTTTGTGAAAATGACGAATCTGCCACCAGCTCTGAAAAAGAGGGTCAACATCCGGAATGACGCCAGTTGCCATGCGCGCCAGTTAAACTGGAACACCGTTACCCCGTCTAGCGTTAGCTCGTGAGCTATCCGGGCCGGTGGAGCCCGGCTTGCGTTAGCTCGCGAGCTAAACTCACTCGTCCGAGGCCCTGTAGCGAGACTCCCTGCATGGGCATGGTGTGACTATGACGTTTATTCCGGTCGTAATCCCATTCGACGCACTCTAGCGCAGTGGTTCTCAACCTTTTTTCAGTGACGTACCCCCTTTGAAGAAAAAATTCTGCCGAGTACCCCCTGACCAGCGCAAAGCATTTTTGGTTGAAAGAAAGATGTAATGTGATTTATTAATCCTTGTAACGAGACACATTCAAATTTAAAACTCCATAAATTTCCATAACATTGCTCATTTGTAGTGGTCTCTCTTGAACTATTTGTAAATAAAAAGATATAAAAATAACTAGACTTTTATTATTATCTCAATATAAATAAAGATTTGTGCACATCAAAATAATTATCAACTTAAAGTGACCTCTTTTGGGATCATAATAAAGATATGTTCTCAAACTGAACTCATGAACTTAATTATAGCTAAACACTTCTTCCCAAAAAATTAATCATTAACTTAGTTTTAAATAAAAGATTAGCTCAAAACATATTTTTTATATATTTATCATCTTAAAATATCTTCTTTAAGGATCGAAAAGAATACTGACAGGTAGCTTGTTTCCGCTTGCTTCTGGGAGGCTTTTCGCATCGTGTCTTGAGATGACCTGAATTCAGAAAGTTTCCTCTTAAAAAACTCAGGTGGCTTAGCAACATGACTTTCATGTTTTGTCTGGAGATACCGCTGAAGATGTGGTGGCTTAATGCCACTGTTGGCTAATCTCTCCCCACAGAAAAAAAACAAAAAGTGTAAATAACCCAATCTATGTTAATGTTAATATTGGTGAAGTGTCTTTCTGTTATTTTATTGTGAAATATTTGTTCGCTTCAAGGTCATACAATTTCATTTCCGCTTTTGTATTACATGCTTTTATTTTGAAAGGGTACCATAGAGACGCAGACTTCTTGTTCTGAATCATTAACTTCACAACGGAAAACTTTTACGTTTTAGCGCCCCTTCGAAGAGGCACAAGCTCTCACGGTGTTGTTTAGGGAAGGCTCTCTGCTCTGGTTTCGCCTTCTTTGGCGCTTGTCCCCCGTGTTTCAGCAGCATTGCTGCTGCACTTCAATTCGACTCCATTGTTGAAGTTTTCAAGGCAGATGATGACAGGCGATGACAGGTGGCGTGTGCCAGGTTGGGTCAAACCATCGGTATGGGGGAGATTCTGTTTTTTTAGGATAATTAAATTTAAAAGCCTACTGAATATAAAATTTAGTTCATAAACTTACACTTATATTATATTGAATATTTGTTAAGTAACAATTTTTCAAGGATTTTTGAATGGATGCTAATTTTAAATATAAAAAAAAAAAATCTCAAGTACCCCCTGGAGTACCTTCAAGTACCCCCAGGGGTCCGCGTACCCCCATTTGAGAATCACTGCTCTAGCGTATCGTTTCTGACATAGAAGAACCACCACAAATCGCGGGAGTTGTTTTTTTCCAGAGTTTTGGAGACGGTAGACAAGCCAGATACCCAAATTAACGTGTAGAAGCACTACAAAAGTGGAATTTTCATAATATGTCCCCTTTAAAGTTTAAACTCGATTTCATTGTATTTCATTGCATATATTATCATATGTCATTTAAGCCCAACCCCATTTCTAAACTCAATATTTAGCAGGTAGGACATGAAGGGGTACTCATTCCGGTTCAATAATAAAAGTCATTTTTTTTTGTGTCTACACAGGGAAATACACAGAGCATGGATTCCCTCAACAGACTTGAAATCTTCATTCCAGATGAGGCTGACGCAACAACCATCCATCTGTGTAGTTTACCAGCCGTATTGCTCAAAAGAATGGGCCTCCCCCTGCATGACTCGAAAGACTCCAAGAAACTGGCAATATGGATTAGTCCAGCAGTCTTAAGAAGGAAGGGGCAGAAACCACTGTCCAACACAGGAAAGGATGCACTAGAAAGCGCGTCCTCATTGCTGGGCAGAAGGTTCCGGCCTCTGACGGGTCCTTTCAAAATGCCTATTTACTCTAGCAACCGTGCCATTTCCAACATGCTGAAGGATATGAACCAAGGGAAAATGCTCTCCACATGCAAGTCTCCCACCTCCTTGTGTCCCCGGGGCTCGCCACCACAGAGTGGCTTCTCTGCTATTGTCATCTACCATGGATGCATTTACCTGTGCATCAGTAAGAACAATCCAAGCAAGTGTCAAAAAGACACTCCCTCTACTCACTCAGTGTCACCTGAAAGCCAGAAGAAGGTAACTTGACATTTCTGTTGGGGAAGTCACAACATGGGAAAACATGACAATTCATTTGACATTTATAGCTTTACATTCACACAAATGCATTCTCATTTCAAAAACCAAACCATTTCCTTTTCATTTCGAACTAACACACCAGAAACCACATGAAATTATATTTCACAGACACAGTGCATGTTTGGGTTAACAGGAAGCAGATTATACACTCTGCAGTTGGTCGCTTGGCTGCATAAATACTGCTAGGAAGGAATAACGGTGATGATGAAAAGTAAGAACATCGATTTGTTTTCTCGAAGCAACAACGCAGATAAACTGTTAGTTACACCAAGTATTGGTAATGCTGAATCAGGAAGACAATGCAAGTGTGTCAACGTTTCCAAAAGTCTGTTTGGTGTGTTTGAAGACTCAGGAGAAATGCAGGACAAATTTTTAAACAGTTTAAAACTAAAACTAGTTTGGTGTGGAGTGGATGCAGCTTTAGCATTGGAAGTGAATCAAGACTCTTTTTCAGAAATGTCCTGAAAATGAACTCCGGAGAATTGGGCTTTACAGCACATCAACACCGGTGTCGGCTCTTATCATCACATACTTACATCCGGAGGCTCTCAGGAGTTCAGTGCACATTGACATTAGTATGTTGTTTTTAAAAAAGAAAAAAATTATATTAAGCGATATTTTTTTTGAACCCTTTTATGGATAGGAGAGAGAGTAAGCTGTGAAAGGGGCATAGAGAGAGAGTGCAGGAGGACATGCATAAATGACTGTGTTTCGGAATCGCCTTTTTGGTGCAGAAGCTCCACCAGGTGAGCTATATCCAGACACATTGCTTTGAAAATGTTCCCTTGGATTTCACCAATTGCTCGTGATAATCTTTAAAATGCATTAGGGCTGGGCGATATAGCGATAGTGATAATTATCACAACAGAACTTTAAGACATGTGGATAGAACTCATTTAGTGCTGCCACTAACGACTCAAAATTGACCATTTCATTTCAGAAGAGCCGCACCGCACAGCGCCAAGGAAAGCCCAGCGCTAACTATCCACTCAATCAACTGTTATGAATAACATTGAAGATTCCAAAGTCTATTTTTTCCGCTCGCTGCAAGCGTATCGCGGCAGGAAACACACTGGAAAATGATTTTAAACGATATTAATGACTTATTTTATGATATAAATGATAAAATATGCATCCCATTCTTTGTATACCCCTTCTGTGGTCCTGGAGTTTTAATTTCCCCAATAACATAAGCAGATAGATAGAGAGAGAGGGGGGGCTATGAAGACCATCATAATTTACCCCCAAACCAGTACAGTGAACGGGTTACATACAACAACAAGCGGTGAAAGCAGAATCGTTGGCTGACCGGCGCTGAGAAATGCGCGTCCCGTGTGAACAGCCTGGGGCCTGCACACGCTTAAGAATAGCGCTGCACGGGGAGCAGAGCGGCACGGCTGAGCACTTCGGCGTCCGGTAAAAACCCGCCGTTACGTAGTTGAAGAACAACATTTGTTATAATGAATTGAAATGAAACGTTTTAGAAATTGAAAAGGTAAATTCATAATTTGTGTGGGTCCGACTCGTCGGTTTAAAATATTGATGTCGACGCATTTTCAGCTTGTCGACTAATCGCGGCAGCCCTAAACTCATTCCATCCATGTTTTGACAGACAACACAAACAAGCATGAGAATAGCACCCTGCTGAAGCAATCATGTGACTGGAATAGAGTTACAGCTGGGCCAGGTTAGGTGGATGCAAACAGCACTGGGTTTCGGAACAACAGCAGCAAATGTTCTAATGATGGAGCTCTCGCAGAGGAGGAAAACTCTGCATCGATTCAGTGCTAGAACACAATCGAATCAGGTTTTCAGCTATGTTTATTGTTTCAGCGGTTTTTTACCTCTGAATAATTATAACCAGCGCTATTCCAGGACCACGATAGACGCTCATTAAAGGTCCAGTCGTCCTGTGTCGGAGTCTCTGTCAGCATCACAGATCCCAAGTTATTAGGAAACGTACAGGACCGACGTTTACTTTGTGTTTGATTCCCTCTAGAATTTAGAGAAATTGTTGACGTGTTTAAACCTGCTCCCTGGGGCTCCCCCGGCTAGGGGAGCCCGGCTCCCCGGCTAGTGTTAGGTCGCTGCTGCTACCCCTCAGACATTTAAGTGGCCGCATATACAAGGGACCCCCGGGACACCTCTAAACGTTGACTCAACAGTGTGGAAGGATGCTGTTTTAGACAGGGGAAAAAGGGTGCTGTTTTAAATGATTCTTGTGGTATTTTGACCAAAATATGTTACATTAATTTCATTAAGACCCCAAGGAACCATATCAACTGTGGTAAAATGGGCAAAATATGTCCCCTTTAAGAAAATGAGAATGTACTAGGGCTGAAAGATTTGGGAATATAATCTAATTGCGATTTTTTTTTTCCCAAATATTGTGATTGCGATTTAAAATGTGATTTTTTTTTTTTTTTTTTTTTTATAATAACATCCTCTTTTCTTCTAAAAATCTTCTATCTTCTTGATCAGAGCAGTTTTGTGTTCCCGCAGCATTCTTGCTGTGGTGAGGACAGCAGTCCCGTGCCATACTCTCTTTCGCCAATTTTAATCGCGCACGTTGCGATTAGAAAATCGCGTTTTATCATATCGCGATTTTATCGCAAATGCAATTAATCGTTCAGCCCTAGAATGTACTTGTAAGTCTGTGGACAGAATTTTCTGTTTAGCATTTTCCATAAGTCTTATGTGATACTACCTTATTTTGTCCTTCAGGAGCTGCACAATTACAAAAGGCCCAGGAAAATTTGCACCACAAATAATGATTCCTCATCCAAGGCTGCAGCAGCAGCCCCAGAGCCATCCTGGTTTCATCCTGGGGGGGGGCAGGATGTCGGGGCCAATGAGGACAGTGGTGACAGTGAGACAAAGGACCTGGCCAGTGATGAAGCCGAGCACACCAGTCATAAAGATGAGGGGGGCGGTGATGTGCACATGGAACGTGGTGCAGTGACACTCAAAGGCAATCAAAGCTGCACAGGGAGGGAGTCTCTGGGCGCCACCCCCCTGGGGAGGGAGTGTGACTTTGATGAACTGGTACAGGAGGAGAAGATCGCTCAAATGAAGGCCAGACTCCGACTGCTTAGTCACACTCAGTAGTAATGATGTGTCAGTTTCACAAAAAATCCAAACTTATATTACAGTTTTGTTAGATTAGACACCTACTTCTTTAGCTTTTGTGTTTACCACTTGGAATTTTTTCTAGGGGAGACCCTGTGAATGTACAGGAACAGGAATTTCTCCCTGTTATTGGGATTTCGATATATATATGTTGTTTTGTAAGAATCTGTTGGTTTTAAGCACACATGCATATTTATGGTTTATGAATGACAATGTGACTTGTATTCAATACAAATTTGAAGCCCACAATATAATCAGAAACCAGTTTGCATGTTAATAACCTCCTAGTTTAACAGTCATCAAATTCCCTTGACATTTGCTCTAGATTAGGATTTATATTTGTCCTGAAACCTGATTTGTTCTCTAGCACAGCCATCAGGCCAACTTAACAAATGCACATTTACATACTGCTGTTGAGGTTCTGAGAATCTTATCTCCTCTTGAATCATGTCTCACTTTGTTATTTACAAAATGTTCAGTGGTGATGTTGCATCATCACTGAATGGAGGGGTATTTTGGAATACCCCTCCCTTTCCAAAACATCAAAGAGAACCTGTGGCAGCCTTCAGTTGTCATAAAAACTCAAGTGTTTGGCTTGACCAGTCTGTGCTACTGTAAAAACAAAACATGCCGGCGTCCGTAGAGGACCTGCTCCTGATGTAAATATAAAGGGCGTATTTCGTACAATTTTAAATGAAAAACAATACAACACAGGACTTTATGTTCAATTTCAGCAAATGTTTCCCTTTGACCTTATATCTAACTGTTAAGTGTAAGTGCATGAACCTCCTTCAAGGGTCACAAGTGGGTCTTTTCTTCCTATAGTTGCCCTGTTGCCTTGAAAGACTGAAAACTCCAACAGAGCGATAGGATTATAATGATACACTATCTGTTTCTGTTTGTTTACTGTCATGTCACTGCTGACACATGGTTGACTGTTGTGATGTAGTTCTAACTGAGAAAAAGCATTATTTTTGGATCACTTCTATAATCTGATAATACATTTTTTCTATATGAAGAAATTGGCCTGTAACAAACTTGAAATAAACCCAGCTGGTAATAAGGTTAAAGTGATCAGAATTTGTTTGGACCTGAAGCCAATTTTCATCACATTCACACAGAAGTGACCTCTGCACTGTTTTTCAGTCATTAAGTGCCACATAGCTGACAACAGATTTCGAAGCCAGAGCAACTTGAACATCCCCATGTGGTTGGCGGCAGTATATGTCTTTAACCCAGTCTCCTCTCGGTTAATGGATAGAAAATGGTCCAAACTGAACGGTGACAGTACGTGTCAATTTTTTATCTCACGGATAGTTCCTGTATTTTTAGGAAGTTAACAGCAAATTGATGTATGTTAAATTTATTTGATGCTATAAAACAGTGCAAAATGTTCTGATTGACACCTGAGACTGACTTGCCATTGGCTAAACTTGTGTATCAATTGCACCTCAATCTCGTCCTTCCATCCCCTGATCGCTACTGGATAGTAAGATCATCCATCTTTATGTAGTCTATGGTCTTCTCCAGCCAATGAACGCCTGCATCCAAGGAGAAGAATTATCTCGTAAGCCCTCCTACGAAAGAACAACAGGCTCTGTTTTCTAATGTTGTTTTGATATGCGATGAAATTTATTTTAGTTTGGCCTCAGACTTGAAATCTAGAAAAGATGGGGCTGAATACATAATAAATGAATGATTGTTGGACAGTTTAACAGAAGTGTTACGTCTGTCGTCAGATTTATCACAACACATTGGTGACCATGGCTCAGAAGGTAGTGCAGGCTGTCCTCTAACCAAAGGGTTGGTGGTTCAAACCCAGTCTCCCCTATTCTTAATTCTGTAGTGTCCTTGGGCAAGATACTGAACCCCAAATTGCCCCTGATAGCTGTGTAATAGTAAGAAATAGAGATTGTGCTGCACATCACATTAGAGACTATTTACATTTCAGTATAAATACATTATTCCTATGGCTCTAGATGTAACACATGTCCCAGTCTTGTAGTGCAATATATCACGAACAGTGGGAAGAAATTTCTTTCAATTCCCACTCCACCTCAGTCACAATAATGTATATGCTCATAATGAATTAACAATGAAACGATTTTTTTTTTTTATATCTAATAGGAGAAACCGACTCGCTAACTTCTAAGTGAATTGACCTGTTATACTTTTTCATGTTCACGTGTTATCAAACTGATGAAGAGCTTGTCTTCATGTGCTATTGTTTTGTCTTTCTGCAGTGCTGTGCTCTCAGGGCCACTACTTTCAATTCACTGTCCAATAATCAACAGGGGGGAACTTAGTGCTGCACAGTTTTCAGTGGGACTTTGTCTTAGAAAGGTTCATGATCCTTTTGGAGGGTGCAATCAGTGTTGTTGAGTTGTGTTGTCCAACAAAAAAGAATAGAAAAACCTCAAAGTCGAATCCACAGATCTAAATCAGTTTTAATACAACCAGAACATGAATGAGACGTCATGGGATATCATGTTTGTGAGTGTGTGGGTAGCCTGTCACATTCACAGTAGGAACAGAGCAGAACAAGTTCAGCCCCAGTGACAGTATGTTAAATTGTCTATTATGAGTTTTGGATTAGATATGAGTGAGGGGGAGGAAACCTCAGTGCTGAGGTCCTCCCATCCTGCTGCATGAGTATAAGCCTGCAGGTCGGCTGAGGTAGGTCCCCACAGACAGGATGCACTCCACATACTGCTCCTCTGCCAGACCATCATCACTCACAGTAAGACCCGCTTTCACTCCGCTTGTAACTCTAGACCAGGACTGGCAGGAAGTTGATGATGCCATGTTGTAGCGCAGAGAACTTTTCTTTCTCTGTAGTGCTGACCTTAATCTGAGATACTTAACCTTCTCTTCTCTGTGTCCACACTTGTGAAACTTAATGTCATGGGACCATTGTTTGTGTGCTGGACGTTGTGCGCAGAGCTTTTTATAAAGAGTCTGGTGCAGAGTGAAGTTAGACATCTTGTGTTCATCCTACCTGGTCTATCTGCAGGGAAGATTTTAGAGTCAGTGGTTGTTGTTTTTTTTAAATAAAAATTAATTTGCTTTATTTTGGTTCACATGTTTGGCTTTTTATGTAAGATTGAATGATTTACTCAACATGTGTTTATTTTTCTTTCATCGGATGTCGGGTCTTTATGGTCTTTTAAGCGACGGACATAATTTTCAGACCTCCTTTCACAGCTTTTCAAAATGAAATCTCAGTAATTCAGCTTGATTTAAAGCATCACCGCCACCACAAAATTACCTTTAAGTTGTGCTTTTACTTTGAAGTGATTCCTTGAATGATGCTACTATGACAGATATCTGCACTGCGGACACCCGTAAATGTCTGTGTCTGTCTGACATTGGAAAATAGAGTAATCAGATAATCAAAATGTTCAGGTGGGTCGAGTATTATTGCTCACGGGCTGCCAGTTGCTATAGATTATCAGATGACATAGAAGAAGACATGGTCAACTCTGTCCACAGACTGAAGGCAGATAATGCTACAGAGTGCTGGTCGTTGGTTTATTCAATTTGTATTAACATTGAATGTATCACTTTTGTGGAATTAATCATTCATATATTTTATTAGAAAATAATTTTGAGCAATTTATCGTTTTCCTCTATTTATTCAAAATGATATTATTATTATTACAATTTCAGGCAAATTTAATCAAATACTTTACATTACAGGACAGGACAGAAAGTGGATTCATACCTTGAACCACACCTCGCTATCCTAAATGTATTGAAATTTCTATGTATTGAGTCCACTGAGAGCACACTCTCTCCATGCTCAGTAAAAATCACAACTTGACATCCGTTACATGTGGGGATGCGTTCATGACCATCTTTGCAGTATCATTGGAAAAAATGGGCAAAAAAAGCTGAGACTCCTGTTTGAATGAAACAGAAGTCTTTCAATATTTATTGTCATTCAACTATGATACGATGTAATTAAATAAGAAATCGAAAAATGAAAGGGTGACCACTGACCATGATTTCATTTATAAAGGGATTTTTTATTAAATTTATTTGAAAGAGAAGAAGCTTATGGAAAATCATAATGAATACATTAATCTGTAGATTTATTTGTAGAGGCATTGTTTGTGTTTTGATGTAAACCATCGATAAGAGAGGGTGAGAATATAAAATAAAGGTCCTATTCAAAGATACCATGAGCAGGATGACTGAGAATCTTCACAGATATGTTTTGTATTGAAGTTTCTCTTCTCATCTTCAGGTGTTGTGTGTGCAGCTCATGTGTCTGGCAGGCTGGCCCCTCTCCTCAGAGGCAGCCAGACTCCGCTGTGGTTCGGATCTCCTCAGTGACCTCATATTTGTGTGCGGTGATCGTGGGATATATTTAGGTAAGTCTATCTTCATATTGTCCACTATCTTTCTATTGTCACCAAAATAAGCTTTTCTAGTAGACAAGGTGACATTTGTCAGTTGTGCTGGGAGTGGAAAGGTCAGGTGTCTTTTGGAAAGTTTATAAAATAATCTTCCTGTAGTATCTAACCTCATTCAGGCTTTGGTCATGTAATGTAATCAACATCACCAACTATTATCACAACCATAATCAACTTTTGATGTGAAACATACAAAAACATCATCATGCATATCCCTGTTTGTGATTATCAATGCAGGGCGTTTCACAGTGTCAAAGTCTATCCTTGTCTTTTCTGTACTGAGGTGCAGGTGTAAACAGTATCAGATTTTTAATTGAGACATGTACGAATTTCTGCACCACATTTCGAATCAAGTTATTAACTAAATTCTAATAAAAAAAATAAATTCTTAATGATTTAACAATTGAAGCCTGCAGTAAAATTGCAAAGATGTTACAAGAACATTAAATACTCATATTTCATTAGTGTCCTATACTATTTTATACGAGAAGAGGTCAGTGTGGATTGGTGCAGGACAGATGCTATGGAGAGGACACTTGTACCTCAGCATTAAAAAAGTATATAGTAGCAGTGCAGAGATGTAGTTAATCTGAAAAATGTCACAGAAGATGCTTCACTCACCTGTGCCTAAAATCGTCTGTCCACCACACACAACGTCCAGGTATTTATTTCTATCCTGTTGCAGAATCACTTAGGTCTGAGCTGACACTGATACTGTGTGCATGCTTGGTAAGAATTCAGACACTAATAGTCTTCCACAGAACTGTGTCTATGAAAACAGACATTTTACAGGTTTCCTGGTTGTAAACTGACTATCTGTCAGTTGATGTATTTGTCAGTTGAGCAGCGTCTCTTATCAGGCAGTCTATGGACCGAGGTAAACAACACTAGCAATAATACGTAACTATTTTGATCAGCAAGATCATTTTGATAATTTGAATATTTTTATTTCATCATGTTTGACAGACAGAAATTCGGGGTGTCACTGTTGCAGATCTCATGTCATAACAACAATAATCACTTTCTCTATAGTAATATGTCCACGAAGTAAAAACATAACAAATTGCTTGTTGCCATAATCCATTTATACAGCGACGAATTACTGGGTTTTTATTGTGAGAAGAATGTGTTGATTATCAGCTCCACGACAACAAATCATGCCCCGTTTATATATTTATATTAAAATAAGCCACACCTCAGCAGTAAACTAATATATTCTGATTGACTGTACTATGAGAGATAGAAATGCATGGCATTGGATCAGCTGGCTGCTGCAGCATGTTGGAGTAACGGGCCAAACACTTCACAGCAGATTTGATGAAGTGAAGCATCTTGAACAGTTCTTTATTATGAGATTATAATTTCTCCCACAGAACCAATAGAATTACCAAGAAGCCCTTTCACCTGATTATCTTTCCCCTGTTCTGACCAAGGCCACCCTCGCCATCTGCTATCAGACTGGTGGCAGTCCACCAAAACCGGCTAGCGTGCTAACCAGAACACCGTGCCTCGTGTGTGATAGCTTTATTGTTAAAACACTTGTTATCTGAGATGGGTCCAGCTTTCACACTTACAACGAAGAAGTGCGCACAACAATTCAGAGTAGGTCCATATACTTCACATATGATGGTGTTTTGTTCTCCGAGATGGTTTTATCCCCATTTCAAACACACTTTAAACAAGATCAAGTCTCTAGAGGTTTTGGTTCCTGACTGTCTAGTAGATGTTGAAAACTGACCTGCTGGTGGCACTAGATGAAATGCTAAAGCAGAACAAAAACAAAGCCGAACAATGGCAATATGCAGGGGAATTTAAAGAAGACAAGGGTCTGGATATTCATGTACCCCATATACCCCAAAACTGTCTATCATAACAACAACCACCTTTTACAACTGCTAACTCTTTAGTCTGGTTGTTTTATCCAGTAAATGTGAACGTCAGTGTGACGAATCAGGAGAGGTTTTTTTCAGATACATTGCATACAGACTTAAAAAGGTTTAATTCATCTCAGTTTTTTTAAGTAAGGAAGATACTGCAGCTTGACATGAGTTTCCTGGTTTACCTCTGCAGGTAAAGGAACGTGGTCTGGTTACGGTCCTCGGCCCAGAGGGAAGGGGATAGTAGATCAGTGCTGCCGAACAGGTGGCTGTGACCTTCAGCATCTGGAGAAGTACTGTGCCAAACCAAAGAGCCGGGAGCATACCACCACTTGGCCAGTCACAACCACAACAGCACACACCACGACACAGCTAGATATGGTAAGAACTATTTAATAAAAAGTCATCTTCACTAAATGTTTACTTACTAACTTTATACACAACTGTCAAATGCACTGAATAGTTTTACAATCAGACATGAAATTAGTGCAGGGGTACAGTCCTTCCTAACTTACAACCACGTGTTTGATGTACTGACAACCACGACCAAGACAATAAACCCAATACCCAAAATCTGAGAAGGAGTGGAGAATACTTTCTCACAGAGAAATTGGCCCACAACAAATTTGAAAACAAATTCAACGTAAAAATAATGATTTCTTATACCACACACAAAACCAAAGAATACACTGTAAGTAATTGATATCCCTGATAAGCTCATGTGGAACAGTGCAGGTCCCACAGAGGGCCAAGGTTTCCCTGCTACCTTCGGGCTCCATGTCCTTGAATCAACTCATTTTTGTCCTGTCTTTGTTTTGCAGGCACAGCAGTTCGAAGCAGTATTTCACAAGACACTTTTGGAGCACCTCTATGCTCCCAACAGTCCAAAGAGGGAAGCTTATAGAAAGAAAAAACAGCCTTCAATCCAAAGGAACACCAAAGCGCCCTCATCAAAAAGGAGGATTAAACCAGCACATCCAACAGGCCTCCCTCAACCTCTGAGAGAGCGATGAGATTTAACCCTTGACCACTGTCCTCATGGAAATAAGCATATCTATAGTTACTGGATTGGAATCAGAGGGACCTTTTGCGGCTCACAATTGCCTTTTGTTTGTCTCATGAGAAATGATATCTTATTGCAACATGACTAAATTCTAGAGGTGGGAAGAAATAAATTACAAAAACATTGTTACTGTACTCTTTCAGGTATCTGTCCTTTACTTGACAAACTTTACTTCTACTTCCTACAGTTCAACACAAATATAAGTAGTTTCGGCTTCTTACATTTTCAATACAAACCATTACTTTCATTTTAATGCATTAGGTGGGAATTATTCGCAATTTTTTATATTTTGCATCAACGAGCGCCATCTTCCCAACTTTGAGACAGATTTCAACCTAAAGGGACAGTAACACAGAGAAGGTTATTCCTTATTGTGTATCTATCAGCGTATATCACTCATAACACGGCGAAAACGAAACAGACAGGAGAGGGAGATTCAACCGCCAAGAGGCGCAGCAGAGATATCTGTGACGAGGAGTCTTTTTTCTATATTCATTTGACATGATTCTCAGTTTGTTTTGCACAGCTGGTAGACAATGTTTTACTTTTATACTTTGAGTACATTTCAGAACCTGTACTTTTATACTTTTACTTGTGTAAAGAGGGAATACTTTTACTTGAGTCATTTTCAACTCAAATATCTACTTATATCTACGCAGAGGTACTTATAACACCTCTGCTACATTCTGACCCGTTTCTCCTTAGGAGAAATAAGGAACATGAGACCACAGCAGGCCTATTCAAATAGTAGCCCATGGGCCTGATGCTTCTGCCCTTTTGAAAATGTCCATGGCATGCAAGACTGCCTGCAAATCAATCTCTCTTGTGTGAGATGTAATAAAGAGATTGTTAAGGTACATCTCTGAGCAACCTCGTTGTGATCTGTTCTTGCTCGCCCTGATTGTCACAGCACACTGATTAGGGTTATGGGAATATTTATAGAGAATCTTTAATGAACGCTGTCTATCTGTGGTATAAGTGATGATGTTAGCTTGTCATGAACCTGGTCAAACTTTTCTACTCCCCTCTGCGTCTCTATACCTGCAGTAACTGTTCAGCAGCAGTGGATACTGACTCATGTCTCATGTCATGTTATTAAGTTGTTATGTCAGATTCTCCAAATCATGTTTTACACAGTGGATGTGTTGTAATGTATTTCTCCGTCATATTTGTGGTGTATCTAGTCACTGAATAATTTTCTCTTCCGTGTGAAAAGTTCATTCTTAGTTTTGGAATCCCTATCAGATTTATATTATTCACTGTGAATAATGTGGGAGTCTGAGCAGACTATCCAATCAGTGGAATACAGTTACTACATCTGTTCACATGCATTAGTCCTTTTGTACTTGGTCATAATTCTTAGACTGAGTGACGCAGTGTTTTGGATGAAGTCATTAGCAGGGCAGATGTATATATTAAATATTTATTAAATGGTTCGGATTGAACTTGTCATTTTCTACTTCAGTGGTTTCCTCTGTCTGAAATTATCTTGTATGTTTTTTATCTGTCATATTGTGAGTATGAACAGGTTTTTTGTAAAAACATTTTTTGCATTAATTATTTATTCCATTGTGACTGTAATAAATAAAAAAATGTGTTTTATGTCGAGGTTACATGTTGATTTGAAGCCACTGCAGGAGAAAAACCAGTTCAGGTTTGACCACTACGTTCTATCTTGAAACATTTTATAGCACTATCAGGCTCAACACAACTTGTCTTTTTGTTTTGGCGTTCAGCTACAGTAGTATCATAAACAGCTGACTCATTTCACTTTGACACGGCTGAGGTTATCATCTCTCCAAGTTGTGAGGGCTATCTCAGCCCTGTGTGGAGCAGCCTGATAAATCGAATGACTCTTTATGCTTCATCTGCATCACTATGAGATTAGTGAGTACATTCACAGTCTCAGTCTTTATCCAGAGTTATCTCTTGTTGGAGAGGAAGTAGTTACCTCGGTTTCTAAGCAGACACAGTATCTGGACATACGTATGCAGTTGGAGGAGTTGAAAACATAACCTACAGCTTATCGGTTCAAAAAGAAAGTGTAAATAATCAAACCTTGTAGGTAAATACAAGCTGTAAAAAGATATGTAAAGATTAGCAACTCTTTTTCATTGTGCCAACACATTTTGTAGAAGTATTTCTTGTGCAGTAAAAGGGAAATACCCATTTCTCATCGTTTTTGCTTGTCGTCATAGCATTACAGTTTTTCATTATTATTCGTCCAGTTTACAATTCAGTATATTGGTTGGGGGACGTTTCCTAATTTTATTTGTAAAGCGCCAAATCATAATATACATTATCTCAATGCACTTGAGATATTTCAGCTCTTTGCTGTTTTAAAGGGTGGATTTTGGTACCACAATTGAAGCTATGTGCACGGTTAGTAAAGGCCCAAAATAGGCATGAGGATTTTCTTTTTCTCATCAATTAGGGAAGTTGACTCCATTCCAGGCCAACCCTTTTCATGCAGAGCACCAGACCTCTAATTTTGGAGTCTAATCCCATTTGTTGATGATACGGTTCCCGGACCAGTTAAACATTTGGCCACTATGTTCATCTGGAAGGAAAGTTAACTAAAATACAAAATAAATAAATCTGGGACTGACCAACAAGTAGTAGGTTGAAGTATTAACAAATGAATACAGCAATCATAGGAGACATATACATGTACTGTGTGTAGAAAAAATAAAATAGTCTATACATTTAAAAAGAGAATGAGATACACTAGCTCAAATGTTAAGCTTATTCAAGCATCAAGAATATCAAAAGTATCAATTACTTCACACATACACATTCACTGATATTTAACATAAGCTGCACCAATGTAAGTAGCTAAAATGTTTAAGATTACAATGTTTACTCACTGGTGTCCATAAAGCATATCAGTGAGAATAGCAGAAACTCACTGCTCTCTGCCATCTTGTAGATGACGTCATGCGGTAGCTACAAAGATTTTAGAGAGCAAAGCTGCTATGTATCTCGTCGAGAGAGGTGATGATGTCCTTTGCCTGATCAATTAATTTGAGAGGTCTTTCAACTAGTTCCTGCATGCTATATTATCGCTGGTCAAGTTGACTGTTCTAGGCAGACCAGAAGGACCACCAGGCCACAGGGAAAGGTTCCGGTGCTCCAGATGCAGACCACCACTGAGTCCTTGAAGGACCACTGTGTACAAAGTGAAATATACATTATTGCCTAGAAAGGAGAAATCTCCAAATGATAAGGGAAGGAGTTTCAATGCTTCCTATCTTATTTCCCTTAGCAGAGGAGACACTGTCACATATCTTATGAAGGGGGAGGAGAAAATCTATTCCCAAAATTCATAGTTGCACACGTAAATATAAAAAAACAGAACAGCTCTTGTTCTTGTGACACGACTGAGAAAAGATGTGAATTCTCCTGATTTCTTCTCTGTCACATCAGTCCAGTATTATAATCACAGCTAAATACTAATATAAATATAAAAATCATAATGATATACAAATATGAATATACAAATCACAACTAAATACAAATATGAATTTAAAAATCATAAGAAATCAAAGCAAATATAAGGTATTTTCCAACCCCCCTGTTGTGAAATGTGCAACAACATGTAAGAAGGTCAAAAGCACTACACCAGAAAACTGTATGAATATTATTTGCTCTGGCCCCTTGCTCATTTGTATTCAGTTATTATTTAAATGGAAAACTATATCTTCCTTTGTAGTGATCATGTTATTATATTATTTCAACCTTTCAGATCTGTTAGTTTTGTTTGCGTTTTAAATCAAATCTATCGGGTTGTTTCTCCCTGTGAGTAAGTGCTGGTATAATTTTTTCTTTTTCCTGTAGAGATGGAAGAGTAGAATTACATACAGCCATAATAATCAGATTCTATCAGACCATCATTTAATAAACCTTAATTTTTCATTATCACAATATATGCCACTAATACAAAATATTCCTTTTCTAGATGTCTACCTGATAGGGCTGTAGCTACATTTAAGGAAATAATTCCAATTACATTTAAACCCTTATTATCCGTCGATATAAACAACAAATTCTTTAACAACCCTAGCTCCACTGAGATTGACCATCTCGTCGATAGCTCTGTAAACTCATTACGATATGAGCATTAGACTCAATAGCGGCTCTAAAAAAGAAACGTGCAAAACATAGTAAATTAGCTCTGTGGTATAATTCCTACACACATGAATTAAAACAAGCGTCAAGAAAACTAGAAAGGAAGTGGCGCTTCAGCAACCATGTTGAAAATCTCCTAGACTGGAAGAGTAGTGTTAAAGAATATAAAAAGGCTCTCCACAAAGCAAGAGATGGTGACTATTCAAAACTAATAGAAGAGAATAAAATAACCCCAGGTTTCTCTTCAGCACTGTAGCCAGGACATTCTGCCCCTAATTGATAGTACTTTACTGAAAACAAACAATCTCTCATTATCATCAGGAAACTTACCAAAGTCCTTTAAAATAGCTGGTATCAAACCCCTACTTTAAAAATCCCACTGGACCCGAAGGTATTAGCCAACTACAGACCGATATCCAACTCCCCTTCCTGTCTAAAATCCTGGAAAAGGTTGTAGCCAATCAGCTGTTTGAGTTTCTCCAGGAAAGTAATGTATATAAAGACTTTCAGTCTGGGTTCAGAGCTAATCACAACATGGAGAAAGCCTTGGTAAAAGTGACTAATGACCTTCTAATAGCTTCAGGTCAGAGATTTGTGTCTGTCCTTGTTCTGTTAGATCTCAGTGTCAATTGACCATAACATTTTATTACAGAGACTAGAACAGTTAATTAGCATTAAAGGACCCATCCTAAACTGGTTTAAATCCTATATTTCAGGTCGATTCCAATTTGTGCAAATTAATGATGAGTCATCTGTGCGCACCAAAGTTATCCAAGCCTTAAGCTATATGGATGACACCCAGTTACACTTGTCAATAAAACCTGAACAAAGTAATCAATGAACTAAATTTTGAGCATGTCTCAAGGACAAAAAAACCTGGATGACCCGCAATTTTCTCTTATTAATCTCAGATAAAACAGAGGTTATAATACTTGGCCCTATCTAATGATATAGCTGTGCTAGATGACATTGCCCTTGCATCAGACATGTACTTTCTCAAAAAGATGCAGAAAAACTAGCCCCTGCTTTGTTACATCAAGACTTGATTATTGTAATTCCTTATTATCAGGCTCCAGAAGTAAGTTGTTAAAGACTTTGTAGCTTGTCCAAAATGCTACAGCACGTGTCCTGACAAGAACCAAGAAAAGAGAGCACATTGCTTGAGTATTAGCATTGCTACACTGGCTTCTGGTTAAGTCTAGAATAGAATTTAAAATGTTCCTCTTCACCTTCAAGGCCCTTAAAAATATGGCACCATTATACCTCAAAGAGCTGATAGGAGCCTATCTTAGACCTGCTCTTAGTTATGCTGCTATAGGTCTAGAATGTCTGGGGGCATATAACATAGAAGCTTCTCTTCACAGCTTGACCTTACTCTTCTCCATCGTTATCACATCAAAGAAACTCATATCTCATATATAAATACTCAATTGTTCATATATATTTAGATATATATACCTTATTTCCTATTTTGATATTCTATTTTATTCTATTTCTCTTATTTTATTGTATAGTGTGTAATTACTTGAGCATTGTTAGAAGAGAGCCTGAGACTCAAGCATTTCACTGCCAGCCACTGCTTAATGTTTTTGTTGTGCATTTGACAAATAAAAAATCTTGAATCTTGGATCTTGAAAACATGTTACTGACTTGACTTCTTTGCCGGAGTCCCTTTGCCTTATCGTCCGCAGATCCAGGGCCGTGGTCACATCGTGGATTATGATGGTGGATCACGTATCAGAGATTGTAATTGTATTGGTGGATCCTGTATCGTGTTGGCATCTGATAATGGTGGTGGACCACGATCAAGATGGCAGCTGATGGTTGGATCCTGATGGCGGCAGTGGACAATGACTGTGTAATATAGCAGCATCTGATCTTGATGGTGGATCATGATCATGGTGGCTGCTGACCATGGACTATGATTACAAGACTGCTTGATATACAAAATCTCCCCTGGGATACTACAGACAATAATCCATCAATTCACTGACCTCCAGTTATGCTTCAAAGTGTTTATTCTAATCTATGCTGCAACATTACATTACATTAAATTACATTACATTTCATTTAGCTGACGCTTTTATCCAAAGCGACTTACAATAAGTGCATTCAACCCCGAGGGTACAGACCCAGGACGACGAAGAATCAAGAAAGTACAATTTCTTCAAAATAAAGCAAAACTACAAAGTGCTATAAGTAAGTGCCACTTAAGTGCTATTAAAGTCTTAGTTTTTTTTAATTTTTTTTATTCAAGGTATAGTCTGAAGAGGTGTGTTTTTAGTTTTTGGCAGAAGATGTGTAAATGACGCTTATCGTTCTGATGTTCTTCTTTACAAGTGGCATCTATTGCACTTCTGTCCGTCCTGGGAGAGGGATCCCTCACATGTGCCTCGCTCTGAGGTTTCTATGTTCTTTTTACCCTGTTAAAAGTTTTTTTTTTGTAGTTTTTCCTTACTCTTGTTGAGGGTTAAGGGCAGAGGATGTCACACCATGTTAAAAACCTATGAGACAAATTGTGATTAGTAAATATGGGCTATACAAATAACATTTGATTGATGATTGATAACACAATGCAAAGCTGTGGCTAATGTAAGTATTATGCCTATTCCCTTGAAACGTACTGTAATATTCTGCAGAATAAATAAATTGATAATTAATTCTAACATTTCTAATTCTAGAATAACTGATCAAATCAAGATGACCGTTTTATATTAATATGTACAAATTTGACTGATTTTATCCAATGAGATTTACACCTCTGGGACAATGTTTCTCATTATTCCAAACCTGATGATGCAGCACTAGAATGAGTTGGGGGTTCAATATCTTGCTCATGGACACTTCAACATGGTAAGTAGCCATGTAGAATCTTTTATTTTGCTGCCAGCCAAACCCACTGAATTCAGTTTCCCTCGCATAGTACAATTTGCTTCAAACTAGTGAAAAATAAAATTATAATCAGGCAGAAAGGTGTTTCTGGCCTTTTGACCCACAACATAGTAACAGCTGTTTGCGGTCACCTTGATAAGGCGGTGGGGAGAGCGCTCTCCTTGTGGCTGCTTGCGTCACAGTCGGATAATATTATTCACTCCCATGTCTTCCCATGCGGGGCTGCTCCAACAAAGCTTCCAGTCACATCTGATTCTCATGGCCATGCTGTTGTTGTCAAACCAAAGGGTTAAATATTAGACTGGCAACATTTTGCTAAATAATATTTTTAGTTGCATCCATGGTTTATGAGCAGCTGATTTACAGTGAGCTCAGCAACATTTCTATCTTCTGTCATGAGAAGTCGTCAGAGCTCGCCTTAGTTTCTCTCATTTGACTATTTCCAGCAAGTCTAACAGAGAGAAGTATGGATGAACATTCCATGCAGACTTCACCTATCTTGAGGAAGTCTATTATAAGACATAATGCACCTTTGCCTTCAGGTCAATGCTATTAATGAAAAAAATGTTACTCACCTACACCTTAAAAATGTCACCACATTATTAAAGCATCAAATAACTTATTAAAACCACACTTAAGTCGTTTGATGTGTACATGTTCTTGTTACATCGACATGATTTCACTTACCTTTGGGAGCTGTTATGGCATTCATCTTTAAATACCTGGCTAGCTCTGTGCTATTACATGGGCTAGGTTTGACTCTGGTTAAGGTGCATGTAGATGCTACGCTCCAAGGCAGATGTGACGTCATGTCACATGACCAGCTAGTTTGTGCGTCGTGACTTTTGATATATATATCTGTATCTGTATCTGTATCTCTATCTCTATCTATATCTATATCTATATCGCTATAGACATAAATGTTCACATATATATATATATATATATATTTAAAAATACTATAGGGGGATGGGGTGAATATTAGTAGGGACAAACCCATGGTCCTTTGTCATGCTATAGTACAATAACAGCTCTTGTACTATTCTGTATTTGGATTTAAGAGACATTGAGAAATGTGTTTTTTGTTTTTGTTATTTTGCAGTACATATACACAACACCAGAGTGCCCTGCTTTGTGCACAAACACAGACGCCTAGACTTTGAACAGGTCCACCTGTACAGTTCAGTGCGACTGTCAAGGCTGCTGAGGGGTCTGGATGCTCCTTTTCCTGCTGTCATATCAGCAGGGTCACATCTGCAGCACAGCAGCTGCAAACCCACAACACAATGACAAGTAACAGCCAACACTCAATCTGGACCAATAACACATGCTGGGGGCCCCTTTACTCCTGCACTGCGCAGATATTTCCTTACAGATATAGGTAGGCCAAATTTATACTGTGGTGCTGTTGTTGTTTTACAATGACTGACTATCTCTGTGTGGTTGTATTCCAAATGTATATTAATTTATTCTCAGCATTTCTGTTTTGGGAATTTCTAGAAAACAAAAGAATCCACAACTTTATACTTACACAGTTGCTTGGCCACCTGTAGTGCATTCGTCACATGACATGCTTACCTTTGATGGCATGAGGCCAAGTTAAAAAGGGACATGAGAAACCATGTGGCTGTGATTTAAATAAAATAAAATACAAATAGTTCGACAGGTAGGATAAAAAATATGCTATATTACTCCAATTCTCAATCATGAATTGTTACAAGTGTATGTCTATGGAGGAGCCAATAAAACAAAATTGAGCTGGTCTCGGTCATCAAAAGCTGCTTTCAGACATTCACTGAACTCTAGCCA
Organism: Platichthys flesus; assembly: GCF_949316205.1. Taxonomy (NCBI): domain Eukaryota; kingdom Metazoa; phylum Chordata; class Actinopteri; order Pleuronectiformes; family Pleuronectidae; genus Platichthys; species Platichthys flesus. Next base: position 2,119,617 of record NC_084951.1, on the reverse strand, counting down.
GAAATCGAAATACAGAATCTATCAGCCATTTTGTTACAAAACATAACAAAATAGTAGTTCCATTTGAAATAAACCCAAATCAACATATTTCTCAACAGCCTTCTGATTTTCTCTGTTCCTACATGACCCCTGCAGTGATGAAACCAGCATCAGTTACAGCAGATCAGTTTGTAGAAAGTCAATAAAAGAAACTAAGAATAACTAACATACATACAGTACACAACCATCAGTGCAAGTACAATACTGAGACTGATCCTGCATTATTACCTAAAATCGGTATTGTCAAACTGCATCATTTTTATCATCCCATTTATAGTAAAAAAAAAACTATGAGCAGCAGTTACACACATACTTAACACAGTGTCGACAACAACAGTGAACGAAATAGACCAAACCGTTTGTTGGCATTTTCAACAGTTTTTTCTTAAACGTATATATATACTGTATGGTATAGTATGAGTAGTAGAGGTTCAAGACACAGGCAGTAAAAACAATTTTGAACAATTCAGTGAGGGTGTGGGCTGAGTGCCACGTAAATAAAATACAGTGAAGCAGGCACAAATGTGTACTTATCAGGCTGTTCATTGTCTCCTTTTGTTGTTTTGTTTTGCTTTTGGTGTTGGCATGATAAAGCCAGTGTACTTTTGCTTGTGATAAGTGTGTGGGTACACTTATAAGATTAGAAAGGATGTAAACGCACCCTCACCAAAGAGGACCGGCAGAGGGAGGATCATCTAGACATCTAAACAAATTTTAGTCAGCAATTTGTGACGCAGTCGTCCGACATGTTTTCATCTGCTGCATTCATCACCTTTACCAGCCATTTTGCCATGAAATAGTTAAACATAGTTATTACTAATCACATTCACTAAGGTTGAATTAATGATTGATCCTTATCCATAAAAAATATGTTACGAAGCTCCTTCAATCCATTCAATTATTATTATGGCAGCCACTGCAATACTTTCGGGTCATTTCACTCAGTCAGGACTTATGTAAAGAACTGTGTGCCAGAGTGGTGGTGGCGCTGTGTTTTGGTGCAGGAATAAAAGGCTGTGATCAAGGCTCAGTGTCCTGTGTGCGCAATGCCGAGACAACCCATGGTGACCTCTAGTGTTACACTGCATATTTGCATCAGATGCTGGCTCCATCCACATGTTCCCTCAAGGCCCCTACGATTTACAATGAAATGATGTCGACAAATAAACAGGGATTTAAAAAAAGTTGGAAGGCACACACAACTGGAGTCACCCAGCAGACAGTGGTATCAAACAGAAAACAGATGCATTTCTAAGTGGTCAAACGAAGAGATGGCGAAGGTCAATGTGAATGTTACAGGCCTTAAGATTAGATCATATCACAATCAGTGATGTAAAATGATAATCAGAGCAGAAAATGTGAAGATCCCAAGTTCAACACATCAAACACAGGAACAGGTTTACAGGGTTTGATTGTCCAATCAGGTGAGGGGGACACATTACACATGGAGCTTCTCTTCAGAGCTTCTCCTTCCTCTTCTCCTTCCTCTTCTCCCTCCTTATCACATTAACTAAATGAATATCTCATCAATACATGTTGCTGACTTGACTTCTTGCCTCATCGTCCGCAGATCCAGGGCAGAGGCTGCGGCCACATCGTTGATTATGATGGTGGATCGAATCAGAGATGTGATAGTAATGGTGGATCCTGTACCGTGTTTGCTTCCGATAGTTGTGGTGGACCACAATCAGGATGGCAGCTGATGACGGCAGTGGATCATGATTGTGGACTTTAGTGGGATCCAATTATGATTGTGGATCCTGATCGTGGTGGCTGCTGACAATGGACTATAATACTATGATAGGGAGAGGCGGTGGTCTAGTGGCAGAAACTTGGACTATGTGCAGAGAAGGTCTCTGGTTCATCTCTGGTTCGACTCCATGGAGAAACAACAAAAGATGAACCTGGATTGATCTGTCCAAAAATCCAAGAGGATTCTCCCTACCCTGTCTGGTGCCCCTGAGCAAGGCACCTTACTCCCCCAACATCTGCTCCCCGAGCGCCGTACATGGTCGCTCACTGCTCTGTTTGTCCTGCACCAGATGGGTCAAAATCAGAGGTTAAATTTCCCTACCTGCATGAGTGTGCCTTTGCATGTCTGTGCATGTGTTTGGGACTAATAAATGCATCTTAATCATCTTAATCTTAATGTGTTTGGGACAAATACATTTTAACCTTAATCTTGATCTTGACAACAAGACTGCTTGATATACAATATGTCTCCACAGATGCATTACTGACAATAGTCCATCAATTCATTGACTTTCCATAATGCTACAAACTGTATATTCGAATAGATTCTGTAAACACCCTTATCTTTTTGATGTTCTCCATTACACGTGGCATCTATTGCACTTCTGTCCATCCTGGGAGAGGGATCTCTCACATGTTTTCTTTTGGTAGATTTTCTTACTCTTGTTGAGGGTGTCCCACCTTGTTAAAGCCCTATGAGACAAATTGTGATTTGTGAATATGGGCTATACAAATGCAGTTTGATTGATTGATGAATTGATCGATGGTTTCAGGAGGCAGACACCATCTCTACATTTGACCCTAGAACACTGACGTCGGGTTGTTTTTACCCGAGCGAGAGTGGTCATGGGATTTTCATTGTGTTGCTGCTGTCTGAGTGGTGTGGGTCCTTGGATAGCTTCAGTCTGCTCTCTGACGTCATAGAAGGTCGGCTAGTTTCCCTGGTCCAATCCCTGTGCTTTTCAATAGGCACGTGTTTCGGGTGATTTTCACCCTACGATGGAGGGTAAAATATTTGTTGAATATGATATACCTTGTAAATGATGCAGGGAGATTGTTAGTGATGGTGTTACTAATTGTACGTTAGTGCTCTAGGGTTAAGGTTAGATTTAAGACGTTCCTTTTTGATTAAGGTTAGTTTTGAACCATCCCGTAGTTATACTGATAGGACAGACTGCTGGGGGAACTCCCATCATGCACTGAGCACTTCTCCCCTTCTTTCTGTCTTTCTGGCCCACATTTATTCATTTAACTTTATGTCACTAACTTTGTGTTTTTTCCCTCACATAGTCTCTTCCTCTCTCTGCAGGTAACTCCTCCTTACAGTCCAACCGGTCGAGACAGATGCTTGTCCACATTGAATCCGGCTTTACAGGGTTCTTCTAACCCAACTCAGAAACAATTAGATAGCATGGATAATGCAACGATGAGAAGAACCATCCAGACTGTTACAGGCAACAAGTCCAAAAGCCAGGGTCTGTCATGGTATGGGGTTGTGTCAGAGCCCTTGTTAAAGGTTAATTACCCTTCAGGTCTGGCACCATTAATGCTGAAGGGTTCTTAGAAATTTTGGAGCAGCATCTGCTCCTTTCAAGACAACATCTTTCCCAGGGACGTCCATGCATATTGTAAAAAGACAATGCAAAACCATTTCTCTCTCCACAATCCAGTGTTAATTTTGGCAGCTATTTTTGATTTAGTCTTAGTCTTAGTCTTTTGACGAAAATGCATTTTAGTTTTAGTCACATTTAGTCATTTTTGTCCTTCTTAGTTTTAGTCTAGTTTTAGGCACATTTAATAGCCACATTAAACTCCTTTTCTATAAAAACATATAGCTGCAGCCTAATAGCTTAAAAATATATATTTAGTTTTAAATGTGAAAACAAAAAGTGAGAGCAGGTCAGACTGGAGGCGAACACAGAAACTGCAGCTCGGTAGAAACCAACTGCAGCTTCTGCTCTGATCAAGAAGCTGAGGCGCTGATCTCTGATCAGCTGAGACCAGAGAAACTCTGTGTTTTCACTGTTTCCATAGTTAAGAAGCAGTCAGTCACTGAGAGGCTTCTTCACGTGTACTAGCTCTGATCTTGTGTCTCTGAGCGAGTGAGCGGGGCGGGGGGCAGAGCTAACGGTGAGCTATCTGGGAGCGCAGAGGCACACTCACACACACACACAGAGACACACAGACTCACTCGCCCGCTCCTGATACTTGACATGACGGCCTGATCAGCTGATGTTAAAAAAATTATTGTGACTTAGTCAACCACCAACATTTTCGTCTCGTTTCGTCTCGTCAACACAAGTTAAAAATAGATTTAGTCCTAGTTTTTATTTTCAAAGATCCGTTTTCGTTACGTCTTCGTCTCGTCTTCGTCATGGAAAAAGGGTCGTAAACGAATATATTTCATCATCGTTTTCGTCAACGAAATTAACACTGCCACAATCACCAGTGGGAATTGTTGTGTTCTCTATCATTTGAAGGTCCTTTAACAACCCTCCATGTCCAGTGTCTTGAGATAATGTATATTATGATTGGACCTATACAATCAAAGTGGATTTCAATGTGGGCGTTGTGACAATGTTTTATGTTGACGATAGGCTAACAATCCCGATCAATTCAGCCAAGTTACATGGGGTTCACACCGGACGTGGAAGCTCCCCGGAGCACCGCGCAGCGCAATTCGGGGCGCTTCCGTAGGTGATCTGGGGTAAATGACGATTTCATACTCTTGAAACAACAGCTAGCTGAGGAGCTAACAGTGACATTGTGTAAATACGGATGAAGCTGGATGGTTAGAGACTAAACAGGTGTATACGGTGTCATGCGAGAGAAAGCCACTCCCTAAACTTCTACATCTGGTTTGATGGGATTTTATTCAGGCACAGTTTGAAAACTATTTCCTGCTCTGGATGCAAAGTGGCGGAAAATAATAACATCAGATTATTAAATTGGTTGATCTTATTTTAACAGCATTCAAACACCAAATCCAGAATGCATCCAAGGTCTCAGTGTGGAATTAGCTGACTTGATATATGATTGCATAATCGACTTTTATCAATAACTCCTATTGACAGTTGTTATTGACTTTGGGAATAACCTGCTCTAGTCAGAATGTGGTGTTTGTGTTTTGTTGTGTATCTAGTTTGTTGCTGTCGTCTCCTGCCTTTCTATGTTTTCCCTGTGTGTTGTGTGTGGCAGCGGGCGTGGCTGGCTGGGGACTGCAGCAGGACGAGACACACCTGCCTCCAATTCAACTAATTATCACTGCTGTATAAGCCTGGTCGTCTCGTCACTTCGACGCCAGATTATTTTGTCGTCTACGGTAGCTAGTCGCAACCTGAATGCTCCACTTATGCTTCACCTGGATTTATGCTAACCGTACTCTGGGGTTTTTTTTGTCGAAAAGAAGGACAAGTCGCTGCGCCCTTGTATTGACTTTCGGGGCTTGAATGACATAACCGTTAAGAAGAAGTACCCCCTCCCGCTTATTGACTCAGCGTTCGGACCACTTCACGAAGCTGCTATCTTCACGAAGTTGGATCTCCGAAATGCTTATCACCTGGTGAGAATCAAGGAGGGGGATGAGTGGAAGACGGGATTTAACACCCCTCTGGGACATTTTGAAAACTTGGTGATGCCTTTCGGCCTCACCAATGCACCTGCAGTATTCCAGAATCTTATTAATGACGTTTTAAGAGACATGTTGAACTGTTTTGTGTTTGTTTATTTAGATGATATTTTGATTTTCTCCCGTAATCTCCAGGAGCATGTGCAACACGTTAATTTAGTTCTTAAGAGACTCCTGGAGAATCGTTTGTATGTTAAAGCGGAGAAATGTTAGTTCCATGTTTCTTCTGTCAGTTTTTTTGGTTTTATTGTGGAGAAGGGACAGATCAGATCCGACCCTGCCAAGGTCATGGCAGTGGCCGACTGGCCCACTCCCACATCAAGGAAGCAATTGCAGAGGTTTCTCGGGTTTGCCAATTTCTACCGTAGGTTTATCCGAGACTATAGCAGAGTTGCCACACCTCTTACGCAGCTAACCTCTGTTAAGATTCCGTTTGTATGGTCACCGGCGGCCGAGGCTGCATTTTCTAAGGTGAAAATGTTGTTTTCTTCAGCTCCTGTTCTCATTCACCCTGACCCCGCTTTGCAGTTTGTTGTTGAGGTGGACGCCTCTGACTCCGGGGTGGGGGCCCTGCTTTCACAGCACTCCTCCGTTGACCAGAAGCAGCACCCGTGTGCCTTTTTCTCCCGCCAGCTCTCCCCGGCAGAAAGAAACTACGACGTGGGGAACCGGGAGCTGCTGGCGGTCATCCTGGCTCTTCAGGAGTGGCAGCACTGGCTGGAGGGATCCACGCATCCGGACCACAAGAACCTCTCTTACATTCGTTCGGCTCGGAGGCTCAACTCTCGCCAGGCCCAGTGGGCGTTGTTCCTGGGTCGGTTTCACTTCACACTCACATACCGTCCAGGTTCCAAGAACACTAAGCTGGACGCACTGTCACGTCAATTTGCTCCTCCTGTGGAGGACACCGCAGGAAGCACCATTCTTCCATCCGCCTGTGTGGTGGGAGCAGCTGGGTGGGAGATCGAGGGTGTGGTCCAGGGGGCTCAGAGGGACCAGCCGGTTCCCCAGGGTTACCCTCCTGGCAGGTTGTTTGTGCCCGAGGTCGTGAGGTCTCCTGTGCTGCAGTGGGGACATGCCTCCCGGATTGCCTGCCATCCCGGTTTTCGCAGGACACTGGTCCTCCTTCAGCAACGGTTCTGGTGGCCTTCCATGGCGGCGGACACCAAGGAATTCGTCGCGGCCTGTTCTGTCTGCGCCAGGAGCAAGGCTTCACATCAAGCCCCTGCCGGACTGCTGCGTCCCCTGCCTGTCCCTCATTGCCCGTGGTCGCATGTGGCAGTCGACTTCATCACTGGCCTTCCTCCCTCTGAAGGGAACACCGTCATACTCACCGTGGTGGACCGTTTTTCCAAGGCGGCCCACTTCATCCCTCTGTCGAAGCTACCTTCCGCTCTTGAAACTGCCAACCTGCTGGTCACACACGTCTTCCGCCTGCATGGAATCCCTGTGGATATTGTCTCGGACAGAGGTCCTCAGTTCTCCGCGAGGACGTGGAAGACGTTTTGTCAGGCATTGGGGGCGTCGGCCAGCCTGTCTTCAGGGTATCACGTTTCGTGTTTCGCTCCTTAAACAGAAATTATGCCTGATCCCACATGTCTGCATTCACAGCCACATTGTGTAAATACGGATGAAGCTGGATGGTTAGAGACAAAACGGGTGTATACGGTGTCATGCGAGAGAAAGTTCTACATCTGGTTTGATGGGATTTTATTCAGGCACAGTTTGAAAACCATTTCCTGCTCTGAATGCAAAGTGGCGGAAACTAATAACATCAGATTATTAAATTGGTTGATCTTATTTTAACAGCATTCAAAAAAACAAATCCAGAATGCATCCAAGGTCTCAGTGTGGAATTAGCCGGCTTGATATATTATTGCGTTATCGACTTTCATCAATAACTCTTATTGACAGTTATTGACTTTGGGAATAACCTGCTCTAGTCAGAATGTGGTGTTTGTGTTTTGTTGTGTATCTAGTTTGTTGCTGTCGTCTCCTGCCTTTCTGTGTTTTCCCTGTGTGTTGTGTGTGGCAGGGGGCGTGGCTGGCTGGGGACTGCAGCAGGACGACGGTGTGGCCTAGTGGTTAGAGTGGTGGTTCTTCAACAAGAAGGTTGCCGGTTCAAATCCCACTCTCTCCCATCTGCATGCCGAAGTGTCCTTGGCAAGATACTGAACCCTTAAATGGCCCCTCATGAATGTTGAGTGTACTAATTGTAAGTCGCTTTGGACAAAAGCGTCAGCCAAATGACATGTAATGATGTGCCCAGTTTGAGTTGTTGGCTACCACACAAGAGGGGTGACGGATAGTATTTACACAACTCTGTAATGTTATACATGTAGTGTTTCATCCATTTTAGGCCAGAACCTAATTTGAAAATCATAGTTGGTTAGTTAACTGCTTAAACCCTAAGTGAAACACTGTAAATATCTGGTGGAGTTCCCTGAAATACTATGGGCCAGTTTTTCTGAAAACTCTCCAGGAAAAAGAAAAAGTTACATTTTCTTATTTCGGCCCACAGCGCAATTTGGTGTCATCAAGCTGAGACTGTAGCAGAATTCTAAAATTGAGGGTTTGGTGTTATGGTTAAAGTGATACATTAACAAACTGACGTCAGTAAAACCATCTACACAATATCTAAGGTTTCATAATAAGAGATAGAAAAAGATGGAGTTTTTGTTCTGAACTTAACACCTAAGGAATTGTATGTTGTTTCTTATTTTTTTTACTTTTGAAGAAGTGGTCACCAGATATTTAATTGTATGGATTTGGCTTCAATATTGTTTACCCCTTAGACTCCAAAAGTGTTTTGTTGACTCAAACACAGTTCATTGGCATAGTGACTGGTGATCCTACTTTTTCTGGGACTGAGACTCTGATTATTCTGATAACTGCTCTTATGACAATGACTGAAGCAGAGAGCTGTGTCCAGACCGTCAAGAGAATCTAGAAATTTCTGTGAAATGCAATACAACAGGAATGTGTGAAAGCACTGGCCACGCTCCCCATGCACAAGGAACTAGTGAACATGCATGAATTTTAAGTGTGGGAAATATATCACTGCATGTAAGAGATTATCCCATTTTAAGTACAAATGATTAATGGAATTTAAAGGTTCAGTGTGTAGTATTTAGTGATATTTAGTGGTGGAGTTGCATGTTGCAGCTGAATACCCCTCACCTCACACCCCTTCCAAACATGAAAGAGAACCTGTCTTGGCCTTCAGTGTCCTAAAAACTCAACAGGTGTATAATATGTCCAGTTTGGACAACTGTAAAAAAACATGGCGCCTCCATAGAGAGGACACGCTCAGGATGTAAAGATAGTATTGTAAGTATTGTAATGTAAGGGTCCTATTATAGCATAAAGAAAACAACCATTTGTACAATATAGGTAAAACGCACAAATGAAAACATCACTAAGATTATTCTATATTCACTTTCAGCCAATAGATCCCTTTCAACCAAATCTTACACACAGGACCTTAGAATAGGGATTAAACATATCAGCGTCGGCATAAATGCACGCTGTTATCTTCAGTCATAAGAATAATACTTGTAAGTAATGCGCCGGAACAATTACCAGAGTCTTCACTATTGTGTCCGTGACATTAAGTTGAGTTGTCTTTTCCTGTTTTAGTAATTGTTGTGAGGAGAATAAGGAACGGCGTGGGTCCCTGCCTTATTTTAATGAATTAAAGGTATGACATTATGATGTGTTTTGTTTGATAAATGTTTTTAATCATTTTGATAAACTGGTTTAAATTGTGAGACCTAAATATAACATTTTTATTTTATAGGGCTGCCTCCAGCAGAATATTTACGGCCACTGTTTTTTCCCACATTTAGATTTCATTTAGTTTATTTGGCCTTGTTTAGATTTAGTTTCTAGCTGATTAATTGGTTTCTTTGTTTTGTTTTATCTTATTTGGTTCTATGGCAATGTGCAATGTGGTCGACTGGTACTGGGCATCCGGCTTTAAGGACTTGAATATTGATGAGTTATTGGCTCCAAAAACTATAGGGCCTCTTCTGCCCTTTTATTGTATTATATCGCTTGCAGTGATTCTTAAAGTGTGCTGTGTTTTGTTTTAATGCATGATATTTTAGCGTTGTAAAATTGGGTCTGGAGCCTTTATATTCTCTCTTTTACTCTCTAATTGTATCAAGTCCAGGCCAGTACTTCAACCTTTGCACGTGTCACTCTGCTGTTTGATCAGTCTTTTAAATCATTTGCACGAATTAAATAAATTGTATATTTCTGATATCTCAGCCTCCCTTCCTGTTTTAATCTGGATATGTGTTGAACCAAATTGACATTCACTGTCACTCTATGTCCTTTCTCCTCACTACACTAATAGAACAGAACTTTATTAACTCAAATGCATAAACCAACAAGAAACAAAACGAAACAAACAATCAACAGAATACAAATTAACATATGAAATAGAACACTTTAGATAAGATCACACAGGGACAGGGCTGGGACTTATCACTGCGACGAGAACCAAAGGAAAAGGCTATGTATTAACAAACTAACCACCCATGACACTTCAAACCAATAAAATGGGTTGTGAAGAAAACGCATGGAGGAGAAGATTCAGCAGCTCAGGGAGCTTGTGTTACAGTTGGACCCCGGTGGGGCTGTTTTCTTTCCCTCTGCTGCAGCTAGTCAGCCGACTGCAAGTGTACCCGCAGCTGTCACAAAGAGACTGGTTATGGTTCCCAGAGACCGTAAGTGTCCCATGTTTAATGGCAGGGCAGTTATAGGAATAGCTGAGTGGATAGAAGAGATACAGGCATGTGTGCGTGCTCGCTATCTTTTTGCTGTTGACCAGTCCCTTTTTATGTTTGATCATTTGGAGGGAGAGGCCAAGGAGGAGATTAAGTTTCACCCTAGTGTGGAGCGGTGAAACCCAGCCCAGGTTCTTTCCATCTTTTTTTTTTTTTTTAAAGATTTATTTTTGGCATTTTTATGCTTTATTGATAGTGTAGAGAGACAGAGTTGAAATGGGGCAGAGAGGGGAGTGACATGCAGAGAACGACCGCAGGCTGGAATCGAACCCGGGTCCGCTGCTGGCCTAGGCCCATGGGGGGGGACGCCCTACCAACTGAGCTAAGGGCGCCCCTGGTTCTTTCCATCTTAAAGGAGCCACAGTGCCTTCCATAAGTATTCACCCCCCTTGGACTTTTTCCCATTATGTACTGTTACTAACTGGAATTCAAATAGACTTAAATAAACTTTTTCCCGTTTGATCAACAAAACATGCATAGTACTTTGGAGGTGCAAAATAAATTTTATTGTGACACAAACAATAATGAGAACAAAAAAGTTGACATCTGTTGGGTGCATAAGTAATCACCCCCCTGTGTCAATACTTGCTAGAACCCCCTTTCGCTGCAATTACAGCTGCAAGTATTTTGGGGTATGTCTCTACCAGCTTTGCACATCTAGAGATGGAAAGGTTTGTCCATTCTTCTTGGCAAAAAAGATGAAGCTCAGTCAGATTGGATGGAGACCGTCTGTGAACCGCAATCTTCAAGTCTTGCCATAGATTCTCCATTGGATTGAGGTCTGGGCTTTGACTGGGCCATTTTAAGACATTAACATTCTTTAATCCAAACCATTCCTTTGTAGCTCTGGCTGTTTGTTTAGGGTCATTGTCCTGCTGGAAGATGAACGTCCTCCCCAGTCTCAAGTCTTCTGCAGACTGCATCAGATTTTCTTCAAGGATTTCTCTGTATTTGGCTCCATCCATCTTTCCCTCTATTCTGACCAGTTTCCCTGTACCTGCTGAAGAGAAGCATCCCCACAGCATGATGCTACCACCACCATGTTTCACTGTTGGGATGGTGTGCTCAGGGTGATGGGCAGTGTTGGGTTTTCGCCACACATTTGCATTGAGGCCAAAAAGTTAAATTTTGGTCTCATCTGACCAGAGCACCTTCTTCCACATGTTTGCTGTGTCTCCCACATGGCTTCTGGCAAACTCCAAACGGGATTTTTTATGGATCCCTTTCAACAATGGCTTTCTTCTTGCCACTCTTCCATAAAGGCCAGATTTGTGGAGTAGACGACTAATAGTTGTCCTGTGGACAGATTCTCCCACCTCAGCTGTGGATCTCTGCAACTCCTCCAGAGTAACCATGGGCCTCCTGGTTGCTTCTCTGATTAATGTTCTCCTTGTCCGACTCTTCAGTTTGGGTGGACGGCCTCCTCTTGGTAGGTTTGCGGTTGTGCCATATTCTTTCCATTTTCTTATGATGGATTTTATGGTGCTCAGAGAGATGTTCAAAGCTCTGGATATTTTTTTATAACCTAACCCTGCTTCATATTTCTCCACAACTTTATCCCTGACCTGTTTGGTGAGCTCCTTGGTCTTCATGATGCTGTTTGTTCAGTAATGATCTCCAACAAACTCTGAGTCTGTCACAGAACAGGTGTATTTATACTGAGATTAAATTGCAGACAGGTGGACCCTATTAACTTGTGAATGCAATTGGTCGCACCAGATCTTTGTTAGGGGTTTCAAAGTAAAGGGGGTGAATACATATGCACTCAACACTTTTCAGATTTTCATTTGTAAATACTTGTGAAATCCATGTAATATTTCCCCCCACTTCCAAATGATGCACTATTTTGTGTTAGTCCATTACATAAACTCAAGATGAATAAATTGTAATCTGTGGTTATACAGTGATAAAATGTAGAAAAGTCCAAAGGGGGTGAATACTTATGCAAGGCACTGTATGTGGTTGTGCTCAATTGTGTGTGACCTTACAGCAGGCTTTCTTTTCTCTGCACCAACTCGAAGGAGAGATGTTGCAAGAGTTTTCCATAGCTCTCATGGCGTGAATGGCACGGGTTAAGTAGTGTGCACCTGATGGAATGCCTAATTCAGATGGCCTCCTCAGGGATCAGTTTGTGAAGCATGTTCTTGACAGCTCTCTTCACCGGGACCTCAAGCAACTGGTCAGATGCCAGCCTACTGTCATCTTACAGTGCCTACTGAGCACTCACAACATACACACATACACACAACAAATCAGTTTTTTGTGCTAATGTGCCATGCTAGCTCTTCATGAAATGCCAAAGGAAAGTATTTTGAAAATAAACTCCACAAACAGACGAGCACATACCAGTTTCAACAACCTTGCAGTGTCCTTTGTGCATTGTTCCCACCAGCTAGTCCAGACCAAAGGGGACAAACGCTGTAGCTGTATCATCTGATTTGGAGTGGTGACCATGTTTTTTCTTTTAAAGTCCAACATGACCATTTCTTTCTTACTTATAGAATCATACACAACTTATGACTCTAATCCACCTTTATCAGCAGTGGAGTTTCAGAGATCTATAATGTACTGAGACACCCATTGGAACAAGAACATGTAGGAGGTAATTTAAATACAACAGTTTATTTTTTTTGATCGATCTAAAGACTGGTCTGGAGTTTGGTGTGGAGCCTGCTTTGCCTCTAGCTCCACGTTTCTCAGGAAATCACCAGTTCAGCTCAGACATACTTTTGTAAAAACCTTGTGTTGTTGAATTTACTTCCATAAGTTACATAAAGTGCCTTTTTATACTCAGATCTGTTCTTTTAGATTTTTTATTGAAGTGAAATACTCCAAAACCTGGTATGCCTCTTAATTTATTTTAATTTGAGTTTATTTGATAAAACCATAAAACCCACTCCACTCTTTGTGTATTTGCTTTCTCACTGCTGTTTGACAGATTCTGTATTCCTCGGCTTTCACTGAGGTCAGTCAGCTGAGTTTCTGGTCTGAGTAACATTCACACACTCGCTGTGCTTTAAACACAACTTGAATAAAACGGTTTACCAAACTGAAGTGATTCTGAGCTGTGATCAAACGGTTCTGTCCCTGACTGAAGCTTCTCCCAGATGTGATGAGAAAACTAAGAACATAGACTAGCTTTCTCTGCGCAGATCAGCTTCACATCAAACTGTAGATACACAGGCAGCAAGTGATGTGGTATCTTCATAATTGTTAAGGATCAACTCAAATGTGATGGTTCACTTTAAAGGGGACATATTATGAAAATTCCACTTTTGTAGTGCTTCTACACATTATTTGGGGTATCTGGCATATCTACCATCCTAAAAACTCTGGAAAAAAACAACTCCCGCGATTTGTTGAGGTTCCTCTATTTCAGAAACTATGTGCTAGAGTGCGTCCAATGGAATTACGACCGAAATAGATGTCATAGTCGCAACATGCCCATTTAGTACACTCCCCCACTACCACTCGACCCACCCCTAGATGGACCCTCCCACTTTATAGACGGTCGGCCCATCGGTGTCCAGCCGCCATTTCATTCTTGCAAGCCTTGGAAACACTTGGATAAGCTAACTAGCAGCAAGAATCTAATTCGACAACCGAGATGCTCAGTGGTCGGCTGCACAAATGTCTTCATGTGACTCCAGCTTCAGAAGACACAAGATTGAGATGGATTGAGTTTATATATGTTGGCAACGTTCCTGCCACCACTTTGAATCGGACTGGTTTATCAACCTGGACCAATATAAAAACGGATTCTCGAAAAGGTTGTTATTGAAAGAGGGGTCGGTGCCATCTTTCCATCGCAATACTGAAGAAGAGGGAAATGTAAGTATTTTTAAATAATTCTGGTATTTGCTTCTTTTAGACATTTTATGTGGAGGCTAGTGCCGTTAGCATGTTTTGCCGTGTGTGTGAGGGGGTGGGGGGCTAGTATGTAGTGGTGGGGGATAGGGACAGACTTTACAGGAGTTTTCATGTTCGACTATCAATAACGTTATTGAACAATTAATCGAGGACGGCTGGCAAGTCTTTGTATGGATGACAGTAGTACAAACATGAATAACATTGCTGCTTTTGGTGTTCAGGCAAGCACATCTGTTCACGGTGCTAGGCTACATCACGTAGCATGCCAGACGGACCCACCAAAGATGCGCACACATGGCACGCAGCTTTCTATGAAAACACTGCGAACTCACTACAAAAGTACAGGTTTGTTTAACCTCAGTTACTTCGTCATGTCATTGATTGTGTCTCTGTGTTAAAGTTGTAACAGCATCTCATTTGTTGTGACTCCATGGATACTGAATGTCTGTTTTATCATAGGCACACAGAAAACTGTGCTGCACTGATGTCGGTGTTGGGACCTCAGCTGTAAGAGGCCTCGCTTGGAGGAGGGAGAGGAAGACCCAAGTTGTTCAAGGATGGACTTCGGAGAGTCACAGGATGCTACCTATGATCCTGATGACTTGATCACAGTCTTGACTGAGTCAGCAGATGTGACGTGGGTGACTCAATATTTAATCTAAACATTTCAATAATCAGATGGATTACCATCCTACGCTTTTTTAGCTGTTGCAGCCTTTTGGTGAAATCTTTATCGTTATAATTATAAAAAGAAAATAATAAATACAAAAAGTGCAAAATGTCCAACTTTTTTCCCAATTTGTATTACAGATTACGTGGATAACCTGTTGGACCTCGTCTTTCACGAGGTTTTTCGGGACCCGGCCCCATATGTGAATGAGGTGCTGAATATCTCAAAACCTGAGGATCTCTCTGCCAAGTATGAGAAACCTGACTAGCAGGAAGTTATAGCCAGCAAAGTTTACATTGTATTGAGAGAATAAAAGGTGACACACAAATATAAAGTGTTCCTTTGTTTACAGTATGGCTACTGATGACACAAAGTGTATTTTTGTAATCAATGTTTTTATTATATTTGTATTTATTACCTCTGTCCCAGCCAGTACATTTAATAACTATTTTTAAAAAGCTCTGTGGCATTCTTTCTAGCAATCTTTCTGACAATAACAGTTTATAGAAACAGTTGTGTGCTTTTAATGTTTGATATGTAACATGTCAACAATTGACACGTGTAAGATGAGCAGTTAGCAAAGTAATACAGAGGGAAGAGTAGTTTATGTATTTTATTCCTCAGTCATAATTTTATTGCAGAAATGACTGATATCTCATGCATAAAAAAAATAAACTTACTGCTCTATTCCCTCTTGGACATAAAGGCCCATAATCTGCCCTAAAGATGTTGAATGCATTCTGTAGTGAGAACACATTCAAACACATGTCCTACACCTCCATGATAGGGGGGAGGGGTGAGAAGGGGGAGGGATGAGAGGGGTGAAAAGGGGTGGGGTAAGATGGGGGCGGGCTGAGAGGCGGGCGGGTCCTCAAAAAGGGTCGATCTGAGGAGGTCTGTTTTAGACAGAGTAAAAAGGTGCTGTTTTAAATGATTAAATGATCTTACAGACATTTCATTAAGACCCCAAGGAATCAACTGTGTCGAAATGGGCATAATATGTCCCCTTTAAAAACTCTTCAAAAGAGTGGCTTCATGCAGACAGGTCACTTTCACTCAGTGATGTCATCATAACAGCACTGAGGTCAGTGTTTGCTGTGAAAAAGAAAACACTTGCAATTTCAAGTGAATGTTAAACTGCTTCACATTCTGCTGCTGTCTGACATCTGCATGTCATCCTGTTCCCTTAAAAAGTTCAGTGTGTAAGATCTGTATTGGCAAAATACATATCTTACAAATAATTTAATATAAAATAATCTTAGTGATGTTTAGTGTCTTTCACCTAAATTGCACAGTTTTCTTTACCCTAGAAAAGGACCTTTATATTTAATACTTTATCAAGAGTAGGTCCTCTCTGCAGAGATCGCCATGTTTTACAGGTTCTCTTTCATGTTTGGAAAGGAAAGGGTGAGGGGTATTCAACTGCAACATGTAACTTCACCACTAGATGTCACTGAAATGTACACATTGACCTTTAAATAATAACTTTATTTATAGAAAACTTACAACAGAATGAATTGGTTAAAATACTGAGGTACATAAATAGATAAGACAAATAATAGCTGGCACTTTAAGTAACTCATTAAGACTATTACTGAGAAAAGTAATGTCTGAGATGTCCCAGACAATTCAGTCCAGATCCTTGAGGCCCTGATGTATAACACTCTGCCTCTTGAGTTTTCAGTCCAGATTCAGGAAGTCACATTACAACCTCGCCTGAAGATCACAAGCTGTCCAAAGGTAAACAGAATACAAATAAATCTGAGATGCAGCTTGGACCAGGCCATGAAGTCTGAAGTGATTTTTGTACAGAATGCAATCATGCATTACCTCAGGGCATGAGGTAATAAAAGCATGTATGATCATTTCTGAATCTCCGAAATGGATTGGATAATGATCCTGAGTTAGTAAAACCAAATTGGACGAGCAAAAATATTATAGGTTACATCCATCAGAAATTCTAATTAAATGACCATAATCATGATTGATTCATCAACTTTATTAAGAGAAAAGTAAAGTGTAAAACACAGCATTAAAATGTAAATACTTCATTGAAATATAAAGCTCCAGAAAATACATCAAGCTTTGATTGTTTCAAATATACAATCTAGACACTGGATCACAGGCGGAAGCGATCAGAGAAGTTTGGACTGTGTGGGACCGTGAGAGGAACGTCACTCTTCTTAACCAGAAGAGGTTTGAAGTGTTTGACGGGCTGAGCCTTGTGAACCTGCAGAGGAGATGCAGAGGAAGAGTGTCACACACACAGATTATATGATACAGCCCATAGAAGTTATTTTTTAAAAACACATCATTCAAACTGCTCATTGTTTTTTTATACTTTAGTTTTTAGCACATCTCAACTACATATAGTAAGATCAACTTGCAGATGTTAATGCAGTGCAGATAAAACAAACATACTGTAATGAACAAACAATTATAACAAAAACAAACAAAAACGGAGCCTGTGGGAAAACTTGGTGTAGATAAAAAGATGAAACACATACTAACCCTATGTAAAGATTAAGCGCAGCTCAAGTAGCTGCCTTACACTTGAATGCAAACAGACTGTGAGTCAGTGTCCTTATAGTTCGTCCAAGTAAAGTATCCACTTCTGCCATCTCTTAGCATACAAATCTAACCTCAAACGTATCACACAAGTCAGTCGTTCCATTGTCCTTATTTCCTGAATGACATCAAACCATTGTTGCTGTTTAGGTGAATCAGGTTTATACCAGCTTCTAGTTATGGTTTTCCTTGCTGCTGTAAGGAGTACTTTTACCAAGTATCTGTCCCTCTGTAGAGTAACCAGTGAAATGTGACCAAAGTACAAGACAGTGCATGACAAAGGAATCTTATATCCAAGCACATTAATTAAGATTAAATGTACATCTTTCCAAAATGACTTCAGTTTTTCACAACTCCAAAAAATATATGTGTGGTGTGCTTCTAAGCAGCCACACTGTATCCAACATGGTTGGGGTGTTGAAGATGCTTTACTGCTGATTTTAGGTGTAATAAAGCTTATTGGTTTTAATGCCGAGGCTCATCCATGCAACTGCTTTTTAAAACATGTTGAATCTATAAGCAAACTAGGGCTAGGTTGTAGCAGTTAAGTGCCAGAGCACAGGCAATTTCTAGCCTGTTGCGGTTGGTGGAGAGAGTGAACGAGGACCAAGTGCTCGTCTCCGCGTTGCATGAGTTTTGCATACTTCGGCAAGGATAAACGCTTCACTTCCTGTAGCCAGTAGGTGGCGCTATGATTGTAAGTCATGATGACTTTGTAGATGTCATCAGGTCGCAACTCTTGTCTTACATGTCTAGATTGGACTTGATTGAACCAAATATGCCTGAGTTACATAAGCTCGTGTTTTGATGGTGCGTCACCAAAATGTTACGCCACAGTCACACGATGTGGCTAAATCAAATATACCCAGTCAGTTTATATCTCCATCTTGTTGAGATGACATTCCCAGAGGTTGAAGTTGATCTGATGAAAGCCAAAGCACAAGTTAAGAGTAAACTTGTAGAGTTCTTTGCCAAGCCCATTTCTTAAAACCATCTGAACGTCTGCAGCGGGGGGCTGTTGTCACATATATGTAGTTTTAGGGAGATACTCATGAACTAGGTAGTAACAGCGATTTTGTGTGTCACGGCGAGTTAATGAACTTTGATGCCACGGCACTAATATGGCGTTTAAAAGAAAGTCCCAGTAATCTTATGCCTACATTGTCAATGTCTTGAGAGCCATTAGACACAGTTTGACATGGTCACAAAAAGTGGATAGGGAGATATACATCCAAGTTTAAGATGTTCCAAACACAAGACATTTCCTGTTTCCACCAGGGGGCGCTGTGATATTAAGTCATGATATCTGTAGAAGTCATCAGGTTGCGACTCTTGTCTTACATGTCTAGTTTGGACTCGATTGGACCAAACATGTCTGAGATACAGAAGCTCGTGTTTTGATAGCGTGTAATCAAACTTTGCCGCCACGAAAAGTAAATATCCGAGCAGGTTTAGATCTCCATCTTGTTGTGATGACACTAAACTACATTTTAAGTTGATCTGATGAAAGCCTCAAGTATGTCAAAGTAAAAATTGTGGAATATGGCCCAAAAATCCAAAATGGCGGGCTTCCTGTTGTGTTTTTCGTAATGCTCTTTGAGGCTTTTTTAAGAATAGTCATGATACACCTGTGTTCCGATTTTAGTGAAGATCGGTCAAGTTGAAACCTAGGGGCTGAGTTCCAGGTGGCGCTGTTGAGCCATTTTGCCACGCCCATTTCCAAATACTCCAGAATACTTAAATTGTCACCACTCTTTAAAAGATTTTTGAGCACGTTGAAGCCCTCAAAAAGCCCATTCACAACGCTCAGAATAATCCTTACAATTTCAATAGGGCCTGCCACCGTTCGATGCGTGGACCCTAAGTAGTCGCACATTGGTAAGATAACAATGGATAGTCAACTGCTTTTTTAACTATATATATATAAAAAAATATATATAAAAAATATATCGTGATTTTCCTTACAGGTTAAATTTACAGCTCCACTGTAATCGCATAGTATTTTCCCTCATCTCATCTCAATGAACAGTGTCGTGTTTGAAAGTGACCTGTTCTTGCCGCAGGCTGGTGATCTCCTCTTTTTGTCTCTGCTCCTCCTCTCGTCTCTGCTCCTCCTCCATGAGCTCCCTGAGAGCCTCCTTCTCGCTGACCAGTCTCTCGTACTCCTGGCGCTCCCGGGCGCGTCGCTCTGTCGACAGCTCAAATTTCTCCACAGCTGTGGAAGAGAGGGGGACTTAAGAGAGAAGTGAACTCACACAGATCAGTTGGAGTAAAATAATACTGATTGTGATGAAGACACTGATGAAGAGTAAGAACTGAAGAGGCTGTGTCTTCAGTAAAGAACTGACTCAGCTCCTGGGAGACCATCACTCCACCTGATGGGGGCAGAGTCCAGTGGAAACTCTACATGTAGCTTCATCAGGCGCTCGTGAAGAGGAGAAAATGAAATGTCAGTCCTACCTGCTGCAGCTCGCTCTGGCTTTTTGGGCTGGAAAGGTTCTTTATGAATGACGGTGTTGGGCCTGGCTTTGAATGTTGCTGCTTCCTCCTGTTGCTTCTGCTCTTCTTTCACCTACGAGGCACAGAGATCGTGTGTGAATGTTGTGAAGAATAGGTGCTTGTGTGCGTTCAGAGGCAGATCTATCATACCATCAACTCCCAGCGACTGTTCTTCACAGAACCACGTTCATCCAGGAGAAGTCTGAAGGGCTCCGGCTTTGTGGCCTCCAACTTCTTCTTTTCAGGGAGATGCACAGACTCAAAGTCTGGCAGCGGCTGGGCCTTGAACTGGGGAACCTGAAACGTTCAGAGGACAGTGATTTAAAACTTGCTATGAAACCTCCAGTATAAAGACACAGCGGCTGAGGAAGTGAGACTCACCTCTTCATTACTCTTCTCCTCCAGCCTCTTTTCTTTCATTGCCCTCCTCTCTCGCTCCCTCTCGTCAAAGGAAAAAGGACAGACCTCCACATGGTGGTGCTCTGGGAGCCGCGGCTGGAAGGGGAGGCCAAAGTGAGGCACTGGGGGGGCCTTGATTGGTGACGGCTGTTTTACCTACAAGACACAAAAGCAGGTTTGGGTCATTTACAGGGGTCTGAGCAGGGGGAGGAGTTTGTTACAGTTGTTGCTGCATGCATTGATTAATATCAATTACTCAGATCAGATTTAAAATTTCATCTATTAAGAACAGAAAACACTGAAAATATGTTTTAAATGACAGAGCAGAATGTGATGGCGTTTTGTTCAACCACTTTTAAATTCAAGTCAGTAAAAGAAAAAAAGGAGATGGAGAATTCTCCAGTTGGAGAGACCATTTATTAAATATGCCTTTTCACATTTCTGGACCTAAACAGATTCAAACATCTACAATGTAATTGCCAAGTGCTGGGAACTACTTCATGCAGCATATTATCTGCAGACCTGTAGATTACAGTTTGATGCCATGCTTTAGGGTAAGTGGTCCTTATTGTGTCAGCGACCCAAGAGGTCATGAGGAATGATTGTTAATCTAAATCAGGTGTAGATTTAATCTCTACTCTTATTGATTGCAAGAGTGAATGCAATATTACAATATAATGACCTCATTATCTGATGCATCACATCAAGACACAATAAAGTGACGCTTAATAAAAATTATTTGCTAGGATTCTTTTCAAACAGGTGTTGAAACACTTAATCTTCAAATTTAATACCTACAGAGAAATATTGGACAGTCATGCATTGAGCAGTTCTCTCTCTCAGTCTCTGCCACTCCATTTATCTTACTTAATGTATTTTTCCCTCTTTTTCCGCACGTGTCCCTGATTCCAGAGCTGCAGGATTCAGACAAGAAATTATATAAATATAGCTTAAGTATGATGATTGCACAAGCGCTCCTTTTCTCTGTACCCCTCTCCCTCTAACACCTGTCCCTTTTCTCTGCTCACCCCAACCAGTCGAGGCAGATGGCAGCCCACAGAGTCTGGTTATAGATTTCTTCCAGTTAATGAGTTTTGTTTCTTTATCTTTCCCGTTGCCAAGATGCTGCTCATTGTGGGAACTGTTGGGTTACTGTTTACTTTTTCAGGTATTCAACCATACTATGTAAAGTGCCGTGAGATAATGTATATGATGATTCAGCACCATCAATAAATTGTTATTTAATATTGTCCTTCATTTTAATTTGAGACTTTTTCATGCCCTGTAGAAGCTGTGTCTGGTTACTTGAGCCACACTATATTTTATAGACATCTGAACTAGAATTATCACCCCTCAGACCACTTCTCCCAACTACATCTATATCTTTTTTGTCAAAAGGCCTGGAATAGTTGACACAGGCATGCTGAAAGAGGTCATGCCCAACACATATGAACGAAATTTGTCTTGGTTATTGTGGACATGTGAATGAATATTTAAGTTGCTTTCCATACAAGACAAACAAATGTGTCCTTACTTCCTCGACCTTGCGATCAACACGAACCCTCTTCTTCAGAGCAAAAGCTGGAGACTCTGGAACAGTTGGATGCAGAACTTTCCTTTCTGGCACTCCCTGTTGAGGAGGAAATCGACTTGCTTTTATTTATGGGAAGAACCTTAAAAGCTCCATGTTGTGGATAAGTGCTGAACCCAGCAAGTTTAATGTGAAGCCTGTAGCTGATATTGAAGTGTCAGGGCAGGTTACAAACTCACCACGACTCCTTCCAGGATCCTCTTGGGCAGAGGCTGGGATTTAAAGGTATGTGGCCTCTCTTCTTCCTCAGGATTCTTGGAAATCTGTCTCTCCTGGAGCCTTTTTTCAATCTGCAGCTCGAAGCCTTCCGGTACTGTGGGTTCCTTCACGGCTGGCTTCTTCAAATGCTCTGCACCTTCCAGAAGTTTCTTGTTTAGCTCCAGAGCCTTGAATTTAAACCTGGGATTAGAACATAATATTGATTAATTAATGGCCCATGAAACTCAATGACGGTCTTTCCAATTGATAAACTTGATATACCTTCAGCGTAAGACCTTAAATAAAGCCTGAGCCCGTTAGACACTTTAAGACAGGGTGTCAGCTCAGTATTTGTAGCTTGAACTTTAAATCGTTAACATTAGATTGTAGCCACACTCTGTTGAAAAGATGAATTTTCGTTTGGCTTATCAATGTGTAACCTCCCCCCCACCCCATAATCTTTGCCAAGAACAACTGCATAATATCTCTGCAAGGATGTGGCTACCTGCAAGGAGCTTTGTATTTATCTGCCTAACCTTGATGTCGTAATCACACAACAGCGCCTGTGTTTTGAAACAAGCTAGGGCTCAGAATGCATAGTTAGCGTCTGAGCAGCAGTGTCAAGAGTAGTAAATGCGGGAAGTTGCCAGTAGAGTTGCACCTCGAGTCCAACCTCACTTGTAAGTAGGGTTGCAAATTTCCGGGAATATTCAAAGTAGGAAACTTTCCATGGGAATTAACGGGAATATAATGGATATGTTGTGGTTAATTTATAGTAGTAAGTATTTACCTTGTCATATAAAGACAAATAAACATTTTGTGTTTCATAGGCTGATTTGAGCCCTGAGGAAATTTTGACTATATGCTTCTGCATCTTTGTGTCATTCTTAACATAGGTCTTTGCAAATGTACACAGCCCTTCCTTCTACATTGGCTGGGGTGAAATGTCTCCAAACATGTGTTAATTTCGTTGACGAAAACTATGACGAAATATATTCATTAACGACCCTTTTTCCATGACGAAGACGTAACGAAAACGAATCTTTGAAAATAAAAACTATGACTAAATCTATTTTAACTTTCGTTTACGAGACGAAAATGTTGGTGGTTGACTAAGTCTCAATAATTTTTAAAACATCATCATATCAGGCCTTCATGAAGTATCAGGAGCGGGCGAGTGAGTGTGTGTTTGTGTATGTCGTCCCAGATAGCGCTCCAGTCCATAGCTCCGCCCCCCGCACGAGACAGTGAGAGCAGAGCTCATTCTAGTCGAGCAGCCTCTCAGTGACTGACTGCTTCTTAACTATGAAAACAGAGTTTCTCTGGTCTCAGCTGATCAGAGCCGCAGCTTCTTGATCAGAGCAAAAGCTGCAGTTAGTTTCTACCGAGCTTCAGTTTTGGTGTCCGCCTCCAGTCTGACCTGCTCTCCCTTTTTGTTTTCACATTTAAAATTAAATATATATTTTTAAGCTATTAGGCTCCAGCTATATGTTTTTATAGAAAAAGGAGTTTAATGTGGCTATTAAATGTGACTAAAACTAGACTAAAATGTAATTCGTTTTCTTCGACAAACTAGACTAAAACTAAGAATGATAAAAATGACTAAAACTAATATGCATTTTCGTCAAAAGACTAAATCAAAAATAGCTGCCAAAATTAACACTGACACATGAGCGTGCACGTGGCATTGTTGTGTGGAATCAGATGAGAAAAGTTTGTAAAAAAACACTAATGCAATGCCAGAGATATAAATAGTTTACAATTGGAATAGTCTCTAACAATATTTTACAATTGATGGATAAATGAATAGAAATAGGCTAGATGAACAATCCTCAATCAGCATGCTAATATATTTTCCCCAGTAATATCATCAAAACTTACCCAACTAGTCCTGCACCCTTCAGCAGGCCTCAATAGCCCTGCTGTAGTGTGCAGGATGCTGGGAATTATCTGTGCATGTGATGGAAGAATGCACAGTGGAGGGTTGAAATTCAATAGGCAGCGTGTACTGCATACCATACATTTTTAAAATAGATTTTGAATGATGATTCAATACTCAGCGTTTCATTTGCATATTTGTTTTTGTTTTTCAAAATTCCCAACCTTAATTTCCATGGAAAGTTTCTGGAAATTCACCGAAAACGTACCCCCCCTTTGCAGCCCTACTCATAAGGCAGCACAACATTGATTTTGAGCAATGTACTGAGATAAGTATCAGGGTATGAGCGTGTTAAGCCTGCTCAGCCAGTGCAAGAACCTCCAGTAGAGCCGAAAACACCAGTTAAGGTGCTAAGCACTTCAGTTCACATTTTGTCCTCTCTGCTGCACTTTTCTGTCTCGAACAGATTGTAGGATTTGTGACAGCAGCTCAAAATGTATTTTATGTAAAGTAGTCATTCTATGTCACTTTTCTTTTGCACAACCACAGATATTAATGAGAATGTTCATGTTGATTTAGTCACATGAGAAAAGTGGGACTTCATGCTTTTCCTTATTAAAAAGGGACTCTTAAGTTTCACAGGTCATATCTGCCTTAACAGAAATGGTTCTCATTGTTATAAAGCTTGTTTCTATTCCGATATTCATCTTATCAGTATTCTATCCCAACAATGAAAATAATACCCTTGTTGAATTGCAAAAGATTGATATGGGCACATTTTCTACGCTAGTTTATAATGTCTTCAACACCTGCACAAAGTATTTGGGTCGATGCCGATATATCATCACTTAGTCCTTAATGCAACAAAAGCAGAGCCATTGATCAGTCCACTGTCAAAAGGTTGTATCGTCAGTGCAGGAATCGGTGTCTCAGAGCTATGACAGCAAATATCATTATTCATTTACAGCAGGCAACATTTACAGTTTTAACACTGTTTGCTCATAATATGAACTGGACTAAGACCCTCTGGAGGAGGAAGTGGAGGTTCACAACAGCAAGAAATCCTTCACATTATTTAGGCGAGAGGTGGTGCGGCCGGGTGCAGTAGACAGGAAGTCATATTCATTCTGCTACGGAGATCATACGAATTTCTTGATAATACACAGACACTGGTGTGAGCTCTCATCACCACAAACTCTCTAGACCAGGGGTAGGCAACCTTTACTATCGAAAGTGCCATTTCGCCCCCTCTTCCCCCAAATTAAATCTGTCTGGAGCCGCACAACATATTTGATAACACAGGTATCAAATATGTATACCCCCCCGCCCTGAGCCCCGCTCACTCGCTCACTCTGAGCGAGTGAGCGGGGCTCAGGGCGGGGGGGCGGAGCCCCAGCTCTGTGTGTTTGTTGGATATCTGGGAGCGCGCACACACATTCATCCGCTCCTGGTATTTCATGATGGCCTGATACGATGATTATTTAAAAACTGAGCGTGAACGCTACGTTCACTCACGTTCATCATATGAAAGAACTGATTCGTTAAGTTCACCTTTCGCGAAAAATATGCGCAGCATGCACTGTACAGGGAGCCACTGAAGAGGGGCTGAAGAGCCGCAGGTTGCCGACCGCTGCTCTGGACCTTTTCATTGGTGTCTTCTATGTTCATGACACCCCTTTTTCACTGAGCCATATTGTTTTCTTTTTGTTGTTAGAATCAACATTAACAACCCCCCCCCCACACACACACACACACCTCACTCGCTATGAATCTGAGGGCCAGGTTGAGAAAGAGTGACCTTTGCGTTCAAACATGGCCATATGCAGGAGAACGTGTGGAGAATCTCTGCAGTTGAATTCATGTCTGAAAGCAGCTCTAGTGTGACATTTGGTTGAAGGTTTCAGAGAGCAGGTATAACCACCAGTTTAAGAAAGTGACAGACGTGATAAGTGACTAAGAACAGGCTCTTACTTGTGAAGTTGGTCCACCTCTTCAGCCTCCAACTCAGCACTACTCTTCAAAGTAGTGGGCCGGCTCCTCTGGCGGGTTATCAGGTGTGGGGTATGAGGTTGGGTGAGCTTCAGTTGGTCGCCCTTTACTGGATGTGGCCCCCTCTCTTGACTCTGGCGACTACGCAGATGGTAGCGGTCAGGGGTTCGTTTTTGGTACTGCTCAATCTGCTGCGCCATGGGCACATAGGCACCTGACCCCTCTACCTTTCTCTTGTTGCCCGTCGACAGGTTGAAGGGTTTGGGTATAGTGGCACCTTTCATGGCCTTTGCCTTTAAAAAACAAATTTATAAAAAATATGTTTAAAATAGAGTTTAAAGAGTTTTTATCATAGCCATTTGTTTGCTTTTAGACGATCATATTACTGCTCAATAAAGAAATTAGAACTGAAGTCTAGTTCTATAGAGACAGTATGAGCTGAAGACAATTACGGCAACAAAATCAGAGTATATTAAGAATTTGGATCAGGTTGATCATATGAAGAACTTACTGGGGAGGAAGGTTTGCGAAGCTGACTGATGAAGTCCACTTCTTTATCTGCTGTACTGGATGAAGTAGTCGCCTTAATGCGGTTGTCTGTTGTGAAATTGAATTCTTTAGGCACAGTCGTGGACAGGGCCACCTTCTTCAGGGGTGGATCTGAAATAACAGTGACACAGGTTTCGGTCAAGAAGCAAAGTGAACTTCGATCCCGTTTTACAGTCATTTTCAACTGGTACAAACTAACAGCTAGTTATTCAGCACATTGAACTGAATTAACTGGAGCCACACAAAGTCAGTCAGTAATATCCACTCACTGCCAGCCAGCGCAGCTTTGTAGCTGGCC
Organism: Platichthys flesus; assembly: GCF_949316205.1. Taxonomy (NCBI): domain Eukaryota; kingdom Metazoa; phylum Chordata; class Actinopteri; order Pleuronectiformes; family Pleuronectidae; genus Platichthys; species Platichthys flesus. The sequence continues at coordinate 2,092,895 of NC_084951.1, read as the reverse complement.
TCGTTCTGTCTGCGGTGCAGAGCTACTTCCTTCTGGAGGATCCTGATTCGCTCCATCTCCTGTTCTTCAGAGCTGCACAGCCTGTTTAGCATATCAGCAAACATCTCAGTCTCATTTAAAGTCAAATCTCCACTTCTATACATTCAATACTATTAACATACTTAAGATTGAGGACACTATCTCCTAGTTTTCTACAGACTTCTGTTTTGGAGTAGACAAAACCATCCCGACAGATTCTGCATGTATATAAAAAGGCAACCAGCCGATCCCTGGTATCCCGAGAATCTAGTTCAAGCCTATAAATTGACAATGTTCGAAGGGCCCTGAAGTAACTAAGACCCATAGCAGGTGCATCAGTCCCTTCAGGATTTTTTTTTCAGTCTGAATACAAGTCTTCTTACTCTGTCTTCCCAGTCTTAGGTGCAGTCCTGCAATTTTTTTGTCCATTTCTGCGGAGGACACTACTGGATTTTCGAGCTGGTCTGGCAACAGGACTCCTAAAACAAGGGGATACAAAGTGGGGAGCAGACAAGGCATCACAATCACTTGAACTATTAGTTCGGAATCTATAAATGTCTTGGGATGAAAGGACAATCATGACACTTACGGTTTGGATTTCTTTGATGGTGGTGCAGCCGACTGTGTAGGAGCTGAACCGGTTGTTGTCACTTTACGTTTTGAAATTCTAAAATGAGGGGGGAAAAAAATAAAAGATAAATTGAATTACATCAAAAGTACAGAGATGCTAACAACTTAATCTGAGGTTCCCCAACCACCTGATTGTGCATTTACCATTTCCCCTGTATGGGACTGAGTTTCAATGCAACATTAAACAAAGCACAAACAAGCAGAACATTAACCTTTGGCCTCTGTGCACTTTGTCTCATGTTTAATTCAGTCTTGCCATAGGATGCTTATACAAATGTATTATCGGTTTGCTCAAGAGCGTGCGCAAAAAAAGCTGCAGACTTCAGCACCAGTTTCATTTGTTGTACTGTGAAGCTTGTGGCAGCACACGTCGATCACACTGTGCTGCATGTGTAGCCATCACTAGAACCGCACCTGATTGGCTGGGCAGGGGGTTGATTCGCTGTCCTCCTCTTTGGTCGGCCATTAGCCTGAGTCGCAGTTTCAGCTCCCCAGGATGTGACAAGGTTTGGAGGTGGAGATGTAGATGTGCCAGGACCTGGAACATTAATCATCCACATGGATTCCCCTTGACCAAGTCATGAGATTACTGAATTACAGAAGACCAGAGGAACTCACACAAGGACCAAGCAATCTTTTAAAACCTTAAAGTAGCTTAACAGAAAATAAGTGCATAATTTGTACTTGGCTATAATGCAAAGTTAACTTACCACTGTCTACATCAGTCTTGACTAGAGGAATCACAATGGCTTTGGGCAGGTTGGGTGTATTGCTTCTTATAAAGGACCAGTCAGGTCTTAAAGGTGTAGTAAGGCCCCCGACCTGTTGTTCTGCACGTGAGACACAGAGAAAGTAGATGTGAACATGTGGTTTAAAACACTTAAATGTTGGTTATTCTTTCATACAGACTGTTTGCACCCTCAGTTTCAGAGCCTGGGTGAGTAGTAACAAGAGAGACTTGTCTGCCCTAAGATTAAGTTTAAAGTGTTTGTTTGTCATCATTGTATTTTAACATGTAGAACCAGGGTTGCTCATCAGGACTGGACACAGCTTCAGCGTTCAGCTGGTCAACAATGGTCCAACAAGTGTTTACTACCGTCTGAGCAGGTCAATGTTAAACTGCAGTCAAACTGGGACTCACCGAACCACTGATCATCACTGTCGTTATTCTCCAACTCCTTCAAGTCGACGACGTGGGAGGGAGCATCGAACTCGTATCGTTCAGAGGAGCCACAGTCGAGTTCCGCCATTATTCAAGACGAACCTTTAGAAAACATGCGACATTACAGTGAGTTAAACTACGTGACCATGTGTTTAACCACCAGTTTACACACGATAACTATCTGTGATGAGTTAAGAACAGGACCGAAGCGGAACAGATAACAGAGAACCTGGTTTATCTTTAAGAATAAATGATCGTAACATTCAGTCAGTGAATGTCTCCGGAGACAGTTTCTTCGTATGCGCTGTAGTCTCCGTTGGGTTCATGTTATGGAGGAAGCAAATGGCTAACGCTAGCTAAGCTTAAACCTGGGCTGGTTCAGAAGCGTCAGGTCGTTAAATGAACCAAAGACTCACACACGTTCAATATCGATTCAGTCATTTGATTAGAGATCAGCTTGAATTAACAGTTTCTGATGTTTCACTGAATATGAAAGAAGTAACTTACCGTCACTCTTTTTTCTGTACGATCGGACTTGGAGCACTGCGCGGAGGGATGTAACGTTAGCTTTTAAATTGAAACTGACCAATAACTGACGTCCTGTTCATCAACTCGTCGCTCATTGGTTCATAAAGCCAACTTCCGGTGACCTGGCCACGTGATCGCCGCGGCTTGTATACAGAAAATAGGACATGTTTTTCCCTATTTATTGAAATACACATAAACAATAACAAAGACCACTTAGTGTAGACCAGGTGACAGGTATATGAAAGAGGATATTTGGACAAATATAAGAAACCAAACAAACACACGCATGCACACACGCGCGCGCATACACCCCCCCCCACACACACATACCAAAATTAAACACATTTTTTAAAGAAATTCTGCCACATGGTAGGAACCTTGTGTATTGTGTGTAAAGTTGGTCTCCTTGACCTTTGGAGAAATCGCCCATTTGACATATTTGATTAAAATCATGACAAAGGATGCATTTCAAGACAGCCCTTATAAATGTGTTGTTAAAGTTTTAACATTTAGATTACACTGATCAATCACTAAATTGGGCAATCCAGAATTCACATTAGATTGCATTAAATTGTTTTGGATTAACTGAATAAGAGATAAGGGGATATCTTTACAAAGCTTATTCTTCTGTCTTTGGGTACAGTTGAAGTTATATAAAAAAAAGAAAAATTAACCTTCTCATACCAATAACACTTACTTATAGATTTCCAATTAGTTGATTTTCATAACCTATGATTATACTTCTGTGAAACCTGAACCAAACGAATCAGATCCCATTTTTTCCATCAAATACTAAATGCAAAATGCAAAAGATGCTGAGGGTGTATTCAAAATAATGAAATATGATTGTGTGTCAATACAAATTATTATGCATATCGTGTATCTTAACATACTTTTGTTTACTTTCAAGTTTTTGTGATGAAGCTGATTATGTTAAAATTAGATACACTGGCAGATTAAAGTTAATCTAGTCAGATATTCTTTCTTATCAGTGATTCCCATTTTACAGATCATATTACTACTGCAGTGTCTCTGTATTGTATCCCTATTAAATTCAGAATAGAGATTACATTTACATTTTTTCATTTAGCTGACGCTTTTATCCAAAGCGACTTACAATAAGTGCATTCAAACCCGAGGGTACATACCAAGGACGACAAGAATCAAGAAAGTACAATTTCTTCAAATAAAGCAAAACTACCAAGTGCTATAAGTAAGTGCCATTTAAGTGCTACTAAAGTGTTAGTTTCAAAAAGTGTTAGTTTTTTTTTTTTTTATTCAAGGTAAAATCGGAAGAGGTATGTTTTTAGTTTTCTGCGGAAGATGTGTAGACTTTCTGATGTCCGGATGTCAATGGGGAGCTCATTCCACCATTTAGGAGCCAGGACGGAAAACAGTCGTGTTTTTGATGAGTGTTAAAGTATAAAGACAGTATAAGTTACAAATGCCCAAAACTCTGGAAGAGCAAGTTTTGTTTTTCATAAGTTTTTTTTTTTTTTTCAAGGGTTCAGTTTCACCACTTCACCGATTCTTAGATTCATCACGATGTGGACTCTGCATCGATGAAGAGACTGAACTCAATGACTCATGGTGAAACCAAACTGCAAATAGCTCTCGTCATATTTGCAGAGCTTTGTCTTCTTCGCAACTGGCGCATCGGTTGCCTGACTTTTACGAATCAGAAACTTCTAAGGGTTAAGGGAAGAGGATGTCAAACCTTGTTAAAGCCTTATGAGACTAATTGTGATTTGTGAATATGGGCTATACTAAGAAAATTTGATTGATTGATTAATTGATTGATGGTTTGAAGTGGCAGACACCATCTCTACATTTAAGGTTAGATGTAAAACGTTCCTTTTTGATAAAGGTGAGTCTTGAACCATCCCTGAGTTATGCTGCTGTAGTCTGACACCAGGGGACTTTTTCAAGCCAAGGACCCCCAAACTGGTGGAGAGATGGAGCAGGGACCCCCTACTGTATTGTATACAATTGTGTTTTATATTAAAATGGGCCTAGTGCCATGTAAAAACATAGTTACCCTGTTGTTGTGCTTTCAATGCTAAGCCATTCAAATAATACACAGGTTCAACTATTCATGTTTTTATTTTAACCGTGTGCAAGGTATAGGAGCTGCAGTGTGTGCATTGCTAACTGGAAGATGACTTATTCATCCTCCATTTATCCGTTCATTACAATATGTTGGATGCATGTTAATGTATATTTAAACACATTTAAATTTGTGGGGGGGGGGGGAATTGGTTGAAAAAACAAAAATCAAAAATTGTCTAATCAACCAAAGATTTCTGCAGTACCTCTGTGGAGCCCCTAGGGGTCGCAGACCCCCTGTTGAAGACCTCTGGTCCAGACTGCTGGGGGAACTCCCATCATGCACTGAGCACTTCTCCCCTTCTTTCTGTCTCTCTGCTTCACATTTATATATTTAAATACATGTCACTAACTTTGTGTTTTTTCCTACACATAGTCTCTTCCTCTCTCTGCAGGTAACTCTTACTCTACAGCTGCAGGATTCAGACAACAACAACAATTTATAATTATTATTATTTATCATGTTGCTGCTATCATTAGAAACATATTTGCATCTGTAATTATTACTCTGATGTCTTCACTATAATAACTATTCTGACAGAGTTGAAAAATCATGGTTACACAACTGTTCCTGGTCACCCCTTCCCCTCCCCCTCCTCTTTTCTCTCTTCATTTTGGGTTAGGGTAAGAAGGATAGGACTATATTTGGATATTACAATATTTACATCCACAAATGGCTTTACTGTGTCAAAAGAAAGCCTTATGTTTACCTATCCAGAAGCGCTGTTGACTTCTCCGGACAGTAAAGCATCTGAATTGGACCATAGCACAGTGGAACATGTTCCTGCTACGCTTTCTGACAAAAGTACCATTTGCTCCACATTCAACATGAACACTTTGTGCCCGATGCACTGCAGAGAACATTCCAGAGAAGTGGACACCTGAGGTCAAACACTTCTGTCCCAATGTGCCTATAATTCTGGTGGGAAACAAGAAAGACCTGCGGAATGATGAACACACACGTCGAGAGTTAGCTAAGATGAAACAGGTGAGTGGGGCCTGTACACGTTTAAATCAACGTGGTTATGTTCATACTGAATTTCAGGTTACTGATGTCAAAATGCACAGAATTAATTTTGATAAAACTGTTTGTGAAACTGTATGAGCGAGGAGTCTCCCATATTCTGTACTTTTGTACTGCATCAAAGCTATGCAAAATAGACGGTTTAAATGTATATTTGCACAAACAGAGAGATAATATTGTGCAATGTCATAATTCATCACTCCCTATCTCTCTACCTCTCTGTCTCTCCCACACACACGTACACCTCATCAACACTCGCACAAACAAACATGACATGCACGTCTACAAGTATAATGAAAACGATGTAACAACTGAAACCCAAACTTGCTGTGAATATCTGTATGAGTTATAGCATGCTAAGCTTTCACTGTGTATGTGTAATTGCATAAATGTTGTAGCTCATAAGTATCATATGGCAGGCTCTGTCAACCCTAAAAAATGTATCTCAGTTCCATAACATATTTACATTTTTCGTGCTTTAATATAAAAACTGGTGTCACTCAAACAAACCAGTATTTTTAAAGGGTTAAAATAATGACAATTAACGAAGATAAGTGATCATCATGATCAGGACTGATTTCGTTAAATATTACAGCAGATTTAGGCACGAAGGTGCCGAGAGTGTTTTTGAAATGTGACACTACACCCATGACATATGCCAGGCAGTGTTAACCCTCAAAATGAGATTTTGGCCACGAAGGTGCTGGAAGGACGTTATTTTTAAGGCAGCCATAACGGTTAACCACCTGAAGTATGCTGATGATGTCATTGTCTTTTCTCCTCACAGTGCTGGTTTACAGCAACTGTACAAGTTAAGACGTGCACTTTGACATTCAGCTTAAGTCTAAAAAGAGTGTTGTCATGATTGTTAGAACCCGAGGCCAAGTCCTAAAGAGAAGAACAAAGTCAAATATCTAGGTCACTCATTATGAATGATTTATGTGATGATGACAATGTGCAGCATCAGTGCTGTATACTCTACTGCACATTTTCTGTGTGCAGATGATGTGGAAATGGCACTTTTCTAGGGCTTACTTCACTCCACTTTAAGCAGCACAGAGTCAAATCATTTAAAACGGAAAAAGCTTTAGAATGATGCATTCTAAAATTTGATCAAGGTTCAAAATGGACACGTGCAACCAAAAAGTTCTGACATGATTTATCTTGGTCTAATTTTTTGAGATCGTAACAACCTGTCATTTTAATGACATTTTAACCTGGGGTGTGTAAACTTTTTTTATCAACTGTATGTATCCGCTGCTAAAAAGATGCAAAGATGTAAAGAGATCAAACAATAAAGTCATCCCATGTTCTGACACTTTTTAAAAGGATATCTAATATGAGTTGAGCTGATTTCCTTTTCTTTTTCGATGCGGCCCACGCAGGAACCAGTGAAGTCGGATTAGTGCTCGGCCAAGACGAAGGATGGTGTTAGGGAGGTGTTATAAATGGCCACCAGGGCAGCACTTCAGGCCAAGAGAGGCGGCAAGAAAAGCGGCTGCTGCCTTTTATAGTGTCAGGTAACGCAGGATCAGGAGGGAAATAAACATCCCAAAAAAATATCCCTGTACCTGTTTTCTCCAAGGCTGGCACAGTTGACTGGGGAGTTGTAGGGAGGAAAAAGGAAAGTCTTGAGTTTAGGATTCCATAAACCTGAAATTAAGAGAACATGACGATAAGGAAACATCTCTCCTACTCATACTCTTCTCCACTACAGTAATCAGACTTATACCTGCCTACCGAGCTGTTGGAAGACTTCCATGGCTTGCAGTGTGACTCTGCTTGTCTTTCATTCTGTATGTTTTTCACTCTCCTTAATTTCCAAAGTTAGAACTATATGAACCCGCTTTTCTTTTCTATGATCCTGTAATACTTCACACTATTTCCAATTCAAATACAGTTTGATTAATTGCAGTTAAGTATAAATACATAATGAGACCAACTAAAAGGGTTTTATACCTGCTTTTTAATTAATACAAGTTGATTTAGTTAACCTGGCCTTAATGTGACAAACTGTGATTGAAATAAACCAGAGTGTCCTGTCAAACACGTTGTATATGGGTGGGTATTAAAGGGTTAATAAAATGTTATTGCCATTTGGACGGTTACTGTAAATCCTGAAATAGTAACTGCCCTTCATTTATAACTGCTACAGGGGGCAGAGCCATTTTTTAAACAAGCTGAAAAGACTTGATTCCTTGATTTCCCCAGTTTTCTGAGACTATTTCATAATTTAATAAACATCCTCCCAATTTTATCAAGTGATCACTTTTAATTTGCTGGTAATGCAAATCGAACAGCCTCCCTGGCAAATTTAGTATAATGTACATTTCTGTAGAATAGTATCCTTTACTACACAGTTGTGTAGTGTAGTTTCTTCCTCAAAATAAACACTGTTTTCAGTAACCTTTTGTTAAAAATTATTTACGTATATTTGACATTAGTAGGATAATAGGATGAATTGCTTGATGCCAGTTGGCTTTTAACGTGAAAAAATTTGCACAGGACTTGAGTCACTTGTGGAAGTGAATGAAAACAGTGTTTGTGTTGAACAAGTGATGCTCAGAGGATAGTTGATGGAATCAGTGCCATGGGACTGTCAGCTATAGTGAATGTTCATCTGCAACATACAGTAACTCCAAAGCTCAGTGTTTAACCCTTCTTTCCCCCCCACTCTGCCAGTTCACTCATGTCTTCATATGTTTTTCTGCCTTGTTGTATGTTATGTTATGTTAACTTTGTGATATTCAGGAGGTTGGTGTGTTAACACTTGGAAAATATATGATGTCAGATTACGAAATACAAAAGCAAATCCTTAAGGATCGGCCATTTGTAATATTCTTTTGTATGAAAATGTATCCTGACATTTCTCCAGTAGTCTTTTGTAACGTATTCTAAAGGAAATAAATTGTAACTGAGAATGGCCAAATTCTGCCTCTTGCGTAGTGTGCTTTCTCTCTTAACACCATTTCAGTAATGATGAATCATGTAATTGTCCAATTAGATCCCAAAGTTTTCAAGGTTCCCGATGTGTCAGGCGGAGTATCAAATCATACACATTTCCATTTGATTGTTTGGTGCAGCCATATATAGCTTCTGGCTGTGAAAAGCCTCTGTTCTGCCTGTTGATTGGTTAATTGTTTTAACCTTCATACTGTAACATGTTTTTGCAGTTATACTTTGTTTATCGTGCACAAATTAATCAAAATGTGGTGACAAATGGATTAGTAGTACCAGCGTTCAATTAAGTAAAACATGTCCTTTATATATTTATTGTTCTGACTCCCCTGAAGCTCTGTAGAAAAGTAGGACTTGGATGTAAAAACTCTGAGAGACAGGAGATAAATAAACAGATGGACACAGAATTAAAACAGTATTTTTCATTTCATATGCAGAAGTTGGTGGGACTGGGTTAACATTCTCAGTTTTACAAGCAGAATCAAAATGTTTTTTAAAATCTATTAGATGTGTCATTGGAATTCGGTGGGCTTAGATTCCTTGTTCTGACTGAAAGAGCAAAGATCATTCTCGTAATTAGGGACAGTTTGCATACTGAGTTTAATTAGAACAATGTTAATTAAATTCACATTTGTAAATACTCGAGAATGTTGAGATAGCATACTATTCTGAGGAACTACTTATTTATTTACACTTCTTGATATGGTTGAGACACAGATGTCTGTATTTGCCTGCCTTGGATAAAATTTGCAGATGACGGGGTCATCTACTTCTAGGTCCCGAGATTCATCAGATGAACCCCACCCCTCACCTCCCTGCTGAGGCTCAGTCACTTCTAGATGGATTTGGCTGACAGCAACAGGACACAACTTGGCTTATAGAAGGCGATGTGCTGAGATACATGTTGTCAATATAATCATTCTAAGATATGATTCCGGAGAACGTCTGCAGAAGTGGGTCAGAATTTCTGCAGAGTTTTGCCTTTTCACGTAGCAGCTTCTTCACTCAGACGTGTTCACATCAACAGAAGTAGGCATACGCAGGAAATAACGTTGGCAGGAGGTAGAAATCCTGCACCTCTCCATCCCTCACTCTGGGCTTGAAACTCACGAGGAAGCACCAGATCATAGACAAGTTTATTCTTGGATTTTGGATATTGGAATAGATGTTAATGGAATCCAGATAGTCTTGCTTTTTACATGCCTCAAGTATGTTGGAACCCAGTATTTTTGAAGTACAGTTCGGCCTACATGTTTACTCAAGGCCTGACCACATGTTTATTTGGTCTGGAGACAAAGCAGAGCTGTCAGAACTCCGTCTCCCAGGGTGCTTCAACTCCACACCAAGGTGTGAAAACTGACCGTATACACAACTTTCAACCCCTATTGGTCACTCTGGGCCCCATGACCCATGAGGTCACCAGGCTGATATTAGCAAAGTCCCCCCTCTCTTCTGTCTCTTTCGACTCTTCTCTTCTACTCAACTCTCTGAGAGGGGATCACCTCTTTCTGCTCAACTTCAATGGAGGAGAAATGAAGCTTTCCAGCTCAACAAGCAAGAGAAACTTCCTTGCCACACTCTCCATGGACAAGGAACAAGTGTACATGCCTGGATTTTAAAGAGTGGTTAATAGATCACTTTGCATTTAAGATTTAAAGGATCAGTGTTTAGTATTTAGTGACATCTAGTGGTGAAGTTGCATGTTGCAGCTGAAATCCCCTCACACGCCCCTTCCAAACATGAAAGAGAACCTGTGTTAGCCTTCAGCTGTCCTACAAACACAAAGGATATTTAATATGTCCAGTTTGGACCACTGCAAAGAAACATGGTGCCTCCATAGAGAGGACCCACTCAGGATGTCAGTATAAAGTATTGAAATATAAGGGTCCTATTATAGGGTAAAAAAAAACATTTGTACAATATAGGCAAAACACACAAATGAAAACATCACTTAGATTTTATATTCAATTTCAGCCAATAGATCCCTTTCACCTAAAACTTACACACAGGAACTTCAAATAGGGATTAAATTGTGTCTATTGCAGTCATTGTAGAGCATGTGGAAACACTGACTATGAGTTTTTACGTCTCCTCTCTTCTTCTCCCCCCCTCCCCAATAGTTGTTTTGGGGTAATTTTCCTTACTATATATTTGTGAATATTGGCTTTACAAATAAAATTGGAATGATTAAAAAAACAAACATCTGTCATCAAAACAAATTTGACCCCAAAAATTGGAGAGGAACCACCACTGGTTGAAAGCTGAAGATGACTGGTATTATGCAGGCAAAACAAATGTTTAATAAACGTTACTAATTTTATAAAGAGTTAATGTAGCGAGAAGATTATATACAGCATGTCGTTAAAATCTAAAGCTCAACAGGAAGGAGATAAAAAAAAAAATATGCTTCAACGTTTTTCAAACATTTCCAACAGAAATAAGGTTTGATCACAGGCGGAACCGATCAGAGAACTTTGGAGTGTGAGGGACCGTGAGAGGAACGTCACTCTTCTTCACTTCTACAGGTTTGTAGTGTCTGATGGGCTGAGCCTTGCAAACCTGAAGAGGAGATAGAGAGAGTGTCACATACACAGCATCTGAGCCAGTCACAGTCGTAACACACTCAGTTTATAGAAATCCATGTTTTATATACAACATTCAAACTGCTAATTGGTTTCAATACCAAGGCTCATCACTGAAACTTTTATTCAGCAGTGATTTATCAACAAAGAAGAACGATGTCACATTATGTAGATTGTAGAATAAAATATAGCTCAAATTGTATTTTCTCTCATCTCTTCTCAATGAACGCTGTCGTGTTTGAAAGTGACCTGTTCTTGCCGCAGCCTGGTGATCTCCTCTTTTTGTCGCTGCTCCTGCTCTCGTCTCTGCTCCTCCTCCATGAGCTCCCTGAGAGCCTCCTTCTCGCTGACAAGTCGCTCGTACTCCTGGCGCTCCCGGGCACGTCGCTCTGTCGACAGCTCAAAATTCCCCACAGCTGTGGAAGAGAGGTGACCGATATCGTCAAGATGACAGGAGCACAGTGAGTTCACAATAGTGAAAGAGGCTCGGAGCAGAAGGCTGCAGCTGCTTCACCGTCAGATACAATGTTCAATACCTGATCATGTGATCAAATTATAGTCAGGCGTCTGGCATGAAGCTGCGATAAACAACAATATTTTCCCAAAAAAACTGTTAAAAACGTCATATTCATTTGGATTATAGTATATAATGTTTAATATTTCCATTGATCAGATAATAAAACTCACACAGATCAGTTGGAGTAAAATAATACTGATTGTGATGAAGACACTGATGAAGAGTAAGAACTGAAGAGGCTGTGTCTTCAGTAAAGAACTGACTCAGCTCCTGGGAGACCATCACTCCACCTGATGGGAACAGAGTCCAGTGGAAACTCTACATGTAGCTTCATCAGGCACTCGTGAAGAGGAGAAAATGAATTAACAGTCCTACCTGCTGCAGCTCGCTCTGGCTTTTTGGGCTGGAAAGGTTCTTTATGAATGACAGTGTTGGGCCTGGCTTTGAATGTTGCCGCTTCCTCCTGTTGCTTCTGCTCTTCTTTCACCTACGAGGCACAGAGATCGTGTGTGAATGTTGTGAAGAATAAAAGGTGCTTGTGTGCGTTCAGAGGCAGATCTATCATACCATCAACTCCCAGCGACTGTTCTTCACAGAACCACGTTCATCCAGGAGAAGCCTGAAGGGCTCCGGCTTTGTTGCCTCCAGCTTCTTCTTTTCAGGGAGATGCACAGACTCAAAGTCTGGCAGCGGCTGGGCCTTGAACTGGGGAACCTGAAACGTTCAGAGGACAGTGATTTAAAACTTGCTATGAAACCTCCAGTATAAAGACACAGCGGCTGAGGAAGTGAGACTCACCTCTTCATTCCTCTTCTCCTCCAGCCTCTTTTCTTTCATTGCCCTCCTCTCTCGCTCCCTCTCGTCAAAGGAGAAAGGACAGACCTCCACATGGTGGTGCTCTGGGAGCCGCGGCTGGAAGGGGAGGCCAAAGTGAGGCACTGGGGGGGCCTTGATTGGTGACGGCTGTTTTACCTACAAGACACAAAAGCAGGTTTGGGTCATTTACAGGGGTCTGAGCAGGGGGAGGAGTTTGTTACAGTTGGTGCTGCATGCATTGATTAATATCAATTACTCAGATCAGATTTAAAATTTCATCTATTAAGAACAGAAAACACTGAAAATATGTTTTAAATGACAGAGCAGAATGTGATGGCGTTTTGTTTAACCACCTTTAAATTCAAGTCAGTAAAAGAAAAAAAGGAGATGGAGAATTCTCCAGTTGGAGAGACCATTTATTAAATATGCCTTTTCACATTTCTGGACCTAAACAGATTCAAACATCTACAATGTAATTGCCAAGTGCTGGGAACTACTTCATGCAGCATATTATCTGCAGACCTGTAGATTACAGTTTGATGCCATGCTTTAGGGTAAGTGGTCCTTATTGTGTCAGCAACCCAAGAGGTCATGATGAATGATTGGTTAATCCAAATCAGGTGTAGATTTAATCTCTAATCATATTGAATGCAATATTACAATATATGACCTCATTATCTGATGAGTCACATTAAGTCACTATAAAGTGCCGCTTAATAAAAATGATTTGCTATGATTCCTTCCCAACGGGTGTTGAAACACTTCTTCAAATTTAATACCTACAGAGAAATATTGGACCATCATGCATTGAGCAGTTCTCTCTCTCCATCTCTGCCACTCGCGATACGACGAGTTCCCACATACACCTGTGAGTCGATAGTAAGGTTGAATACCTGAAAAAGTAAACAGTAACCCAACAGTTCCCACAATGAGCAGCATCTGGGCAACAGGAAAGAAAAAAACTCATTAATTGGAAGAAATCTCGAGATCCTATGTGGGCTGCCATCTGCCTCGACTGGTTGGGGTGAGCAGAGAAAGTCCCTTGCAGCAGTGAGCCCAGGGCAGCTGGGTGCCGGTCCGGAGGGGGCATAGTGCTAGTCTTAAAAAGCCTACGATTAAAGAGCCACCAGCTCACGTTTCAAATAGATTCGCTCCACTCAGCGAGAAACCCGCTGATAAACAAACTCTGATTATTGGCGACTCGGTTCTGAGAAACGTCAGGTTAGCCACACCAGCGACTAGGGGTGCAAGGATTAGTCGACATCGTCGACTAAATTCAATGATAAAAATAGTCGCCGACAGATATACTCGTCGATGAGTCGTTGAATACGTCATAGCGCGTGTTGTTCGTGCCGTGCAGCTGAATTAAACGTTTTACCGGCGGTGCGGATGGAAACAGCTGAGAAGTGAGCCATCTCGCTTCTTTCCCATCCCTGCATGTGCAGTAGTGACAAAACATGGACCAATGGTGGCGTCCGCTGCAACAGCATCGCGCAAAAGGAAGTCAATAGTTCGAGAGAACTTCACCCTCAACATGGCCCGAAAATAACTAAGTGCACGGCGGACCCGAGTACAGCCGGGCCGGACCCGCTTTACGCTGGCCCGCTCAGCGGACACGCTTACGTTACGATGAGGTCTGACATCGTAACGTAAACGATGCGGACTCGCCTCGGTAAGATAGCCTGTTAGCTAGGTTGCTACACGTATATACACCTGTGCGCAGGATTCTAGAATCCATTACAAAAAAAAAAATTTTACGCGTTTAAAAGCGGAATGTTATCCTAGTGCCTGACAAACGTCTTTTTTAATTAAAATTATTTAGTCCAAAGAAGACTGTAGTTTCGTTTGTTTATGTTTTTATTGCTGCTACTTTCCCTGTCCTTTTTGTTAACAGAAAAAAATGGATACTTGAAATTTAATATATTTTTAGTATCAGCACTTTGCCTGTTCTTGGTTCACAGGGAAAAGGGAAACTTAAGTTAGATTTTTTTTTTGCCATTATCACTTTGCCTGTCCTTGTTTTAAAATGAACAAAAACTAGATTTTTCTTTGCTTTTGTGTCAACAGTACACTAATATGCAGAAAAATGTATTAAAATACTTTTTTTTGCATGAAGTATCGATCTTGATTGTCTTTATTTTCAGTCATCACATGCCTCTAACAACCTCAAGCTAAATTAAAAGCTGGTGGCCAAATAAGAGCAATTGAGAATTTGTCATTCACAATCCGATTAGTCGATTAATCGTTTCAATAATCGATGACTAATCGACTATTTGAATAGTTGTTAGTTGCAGCCCTACCAGCAACCATAGTAAATTGTATCCCAGGGGCCGGAGCCGGCAACATCGAATCTAAACTGAAGTTGCTGGCTAAAACTAAACGTAAATGCAATAAAATCGTAATTCACGTCGGTAGCAACGACTCCCGGCTTTGCATGTCGGAGGTCACTAAAGTGAATGTTGAGTCCGTGTGTGCTTTTGCTAAAAACGATGTCGGACACAATAGTTTTCTCTGGCCCGCTCCCTAACACAACAGGTGATGACATGTTTAGCCGCTTGTTGTCTTTTAACCACTGGCTGTCGAAGTGGTGTGCTGTAAACGGTGTGGGCTTTGTAGATAATTGGCAAACTTTTTGGAGGAAACCTGGTCTTGTTAGGAGAGACGGCGTTCATCCCACTTGGGATGGAGCAGCTCTCTTATTTGTGCAAATTAATGATGAGTCATCTGTGCGCACCAAAGTTAATCATGGTGTTCCACAGGGCTCTGTGCTAGGCCCAATTTTATTCTCATTATATATGCTTCCACTAGGAAACATTATCAGGACACACTCTGTAAATTTCCACTGCTATGCGGATGACACCCAGTTATATTTGTCAATAAAACCTGAACAAAGTAATCAATTAACTAAACTTCAAACATGTCTCAAGGACATAAAAACCTGGATGACCCGCAATTTTCTCTTATTAAACTCAGACAAAACAGAGGTTATAATACTTGGCCCCAAACACCTTAGAGATGCATTATCTAATGATATAGCTGCGCTAGACGACATTGCCCTTGCTTCCAATGAAACAGTCAGGAACTTGGGAGTGATCTTCGATCCTGATTTATCCTTTAATAGTCACTTAAAACAAATTTCTAGGACCGCTTTTTTCCACTTGCGTAATATTTCAAAAATTAGACATGTCCTTTCACAAAAAGATGCAGAAAAACTAGTCCACGCCTTTGTACATTGAGACTGGACTACTGTAATTCATTATTATCAGGCTCCAGCAGTAAGTCGTTAAAGACTCTACAACTTGTCCAAAATGCCGCAGCACGTGTCCTGACGAGAACAAAGAGAAGAGAGCACATTTCTCCAATATTAGCATCGCTACACTGGTGACTGAGGACTGGAGTGGCGTCTGGTCTGGATGGTGGATGGTGGTCTAGATGGTTGCTGAGCATGGACTGTGCTTGCAGCGGGACTGCTTGGCATGTCATGTTGGGGTTGTCCTTCGGGATGTCTACCCTCATCAATGCTGCTAGAGACTTTGATTATTGATGATGTTTTTCCTGCACGTGGCATCTATTGCACTTCTGTCCGTCCTGGGAGAGGGATCCCTCACATGTGGCTCTCTCTGAGGTTTCTACATATTTTCACCCTGTTAAAAGGGTTTTTTGTAGTTTTTCCTTACTCTTGCTGAGGGTTAATGACAGAGGATGTCACACCCTGTTGAAGCCCTATGAGATGAATTGTAATTTGTGAATATGGGCTATACAAATAAAATTTGATTGATTGATTGATTGATTGATTATCTAGGAATATTACTCAGTCTATTACATGACAACCCATAGTTGGGACCAGGAAGCATGAAGACTTTCAGTCTGGGTTCATAGCCAATCACAGCACATCTCCTTAGCAAAAGTCACTAATGACCTTCTAATATCTTCAGATCAGGGACTTGTCTGTCCTCATTCTGTTAGATCTCAGTGCAATTGACCATCACATTTTATTACAAAGACTTATTGGAACCGCCCTTAACTGGTTTAAATGTTATTTTTCTGATCGCTCCCGATTCGTACAAATGAATGAGTCATCTGTGCACACCACAGTTAACCATGGTGTTCCAAAGGGCTCTGTGCTCAGCCCAATTGTATTCTCATTATATATGCTTCCACTAGGAAACATTATCAGGACACACTCTGTAAATTTCCATGGCTATGCGGATGACACCCAGTTATACTTTTCATTGAAACCTGAACAAAGTAATCAATAAACTAAACTTCGAGCATGTCTCAAGGACATAAAAACCTGGATGACCTTTTTCCACTTGCATAATATCTAAAAAATATGACATGTCCTTTCGCAAAAAGGTGCAGAAAAACTAGGCCATGCCTTTGTTACATCCAGACTTGACTATTGTAATTCTTTATTATCAGGCTCCAGCAGTAAGTCGTTAAAGACTCACTGCACACGAGAACCAAGAAAATAGAGCACATTTCTCCAGTATTATCACCGCTACACTGGCTTCCGGTTAAATCTAGAATGGAATTTAAAATTCTCCTCCTCACCTTCAAGGCCCTGAATAATATGGCACCATTTTACCTTAAAGAGCCCTATCAACGCACTAGATCCCTCCGCTCCTAGAATTGAGGCTTAAGCCTGAAACATGCTTCTGCGACTGCGTCTGCGTCTTTTCACGCCGCTGTGGCGCAAGACTCGTTTTCATTCATGCTTCCCCAACCGTTGCGCGTCTTACAAAGCAATTCCGCGCCAGAATACTAGGCGGAGTAATACTTTTTGTCGAAGACGACCTTAGAGACGCCTTCTTTCTTCTTCGTCGATTGTTTATTTACATAGCCACTGCGGCTCCTCATAGCCTTTTTCTGGCGGACAAATCCGCCAGTCAGTGACAGGTTATACAAGTGATCATACTATCGGATATCTTCTGCCAAGTGCTCTTCTATTTGGTCCATATTCGTTCTTCTAAATCTTCCGTGATTTCTGCCGGTATTATGGGGCATGAAACCGGAAATGCAGCTCCAGAAGGGATGTAGAGCAGACCAATCACAGCCTTGCGGGCTGAGTGAGCTTGCGGAGCATTGCCGTAAATTTTAGAAAAGGGGGTCGACACCCGTCAGCACGTAAGGAGGGATACATAAGCACGTAAGGGACCCGGAAGGGCTCTTGCGCTTACGGACCCGTGAAAACGCAGAAGCATGTTTCAGGCTTTACTTGTCATCCCTAAAGTAGAGTAGGAGCCAGAGCTTTTAGCCATCAAGCCCCTCTCCTGTGGAATAATCTACCACTTTCAGTTCGGGAGGCGGACACCATCTATTTGTTTAAGAGTAGGCTCAAAACCTTCCTTTTTGATAAAGCTTATAGTTAGAGCTAATCAGTGCGGCAGAACGTTACTTTCCTATGTTCTAAAATAGGAAGCGTTTAGTTTGAAAAGGCATAGAGCAGTGTTAATTTCGTTGCCGAAGACTATGACGAAATATATTCGTTAACGACCCTTTTTCCACGTTTTCAGCTTCTTGATCAGAGCAGAAGCTGCAGTTGGTTTGTACCGATGTTCAGTTTCTGTGTCCGGCTCCAGTCTGACCTGCTCTCCCTATTTGTTTTCACATTTAAAACTAAATATATATTTTTAAGCTATTAGGCTGCAGCTATATGTTTTTATAGAAAAGGAGTTTAATGTGGCTATTAAATTTGACTAAAACTAGACTAAAATGGAATTAGTTTTCGTCGACTAAAACTAGACTAAAACTAAGAAGGATAAAAATGACTAAATGTGACTAAAACTAATATGCATTTTCATCAAAAGACTAAGACTAAATCAAAAATAGCTGCCAAAATTAACACTGGCATAGAGGTATTGATGGCTGATCTACTGAGTGGGCCACATGGTTTTCATCGTACTACCATACAAACCAGTAGCCAGTCAGATTTACCTTGAACCTTGACTCCCAAGGTTGGCCTGTATCATTGATTACAGGACAAAAAACCCTGATGACGCGAAGGGAATTTATGACACACAGAGCTTCTCTTTCCAGCTTCCCCTTCCTCTTCTCCACCCCTATCACATCGAAGTAAGTCATATCTCATCAGTACATGTTACTGACTTGACCCCTTCCCCAAGTCCCTTTGCTTTATCGCCCGCAGATCCGGGCCCACTGTGGCCGCACCATTGATTACGATTGGGGATCGTGCAACAGAGGTGGCGATGGTGGATCCGGTATGGCGGATTCTGTATCGTGCGGGCTGATCGTAGTGGTAATGGCGGATCCTGTGTCGGGTTGGCATCATATAATGGTGGTGGAACGCGGCCGAGGTCGGCGGCTGACCATAGACTATGATTGCAGCAGGACTGCTTGACATAGTATTGAAGTTATCCTTCAAAATTTTTACACTCATCAATGCTTCTAAAAACTATAATCTTGATGTTTTGATATACTTGACATCTATTGCACTTCTGTCCGTCCTGGGAGAGGGATCCCTCACAAGTGGCTCTCTGAGGTTTCTACATATTTTTACCCTGTTACAAAAGAGTTTTTAGTAGTTTTTCCTTACTCTTGTTGAGGGTTAAGGACAGAGGATGTCACACCATGTTAAAGCCCTTTGAGACAAATTGTGATTTGTGAATATGGGCTATAAAAATAAAATTTGATGATTGACTATGTAAAGTGCCTTGAGATAATGTATATGATGATTTGGCACCATCAATAAATTGTTATTTAATATTGTCCTACATTTTAATTTGAGACTTTCATGCCCTGTAGAAACTGTGTCTGGTTACTTGAGCTAAACTACATTTTATAGACATCTGAAGTAGAATTATCACCCCCTCAGACCACTTCTTCCAACTACATCTATATCTTTGCCCAGGAATAGTTGACACATGCATGCTGAAAGATGTCATGCCCAACACATATGAAGGAAATTTGTCTTGTTTATTGTGGATATGTGCATATTCTTGGTGAATATCCAGTAAAGTGAATAAATATTTAAGTTGCTTTCCATACAAGACAAACAAATGTGTCCTTACTTCCACCTTGCGATCAACACGAACCCTCTTCTTCAGAGCAAAAGCTGGAGACTCTGGAACAGTTGGATGCAGAACTTTCCTTTCTGGCACTCCCTGTTGAGGAGGAAATCGACTTGCGTTTATTTATGGGAAGAACCTTAAAAGCTCCATGTTGTCAGTACAATAACCCAGCAAGTTAAATGTGAAGCCTGTAGCTGACATTGAAGTGTCAGCAGCAGGCTTCAAACTCACCACGACTCCTTCCAGGATCCTCTTGGGCAGAGGCTGGGATATAAAGGTATGTGGCCTCTCTTCTTCCTCAGGATTCTTGGAAATCTGTCTCTCCTGAAGCCTTTTTTCAATCTGCAGCTCGAAGCCTTCCGGTACTGTGGGTTCCTTCACGGCTGGCTTCTTCAAATGCTCTGCACCTTCCAGAACTTTCCTGTTTAGCTCCAGAGCCTTGAATTTAAACCTGGGATTAGAACATAATATTGATTAATTAATGGCCCATGAAACTCAATGACGGTCTTTCCAATTGATAAACTTGAAACACCCTCAGCGTTAGACATAAAATAAAGCCTGAGCCCGTTAGACACTTTAAGACAGGGTGTCAGCTCAGTATTTGTAGCTTGAACTTTAATAGTTAAAGGACCCATCATATGCCCATTTAACCACAGTTGATATGGTTCCTTGGGGTCTTAATGAAATGTCTAACATATTTTGGTCAAAACAGCACCCTTTTTTTAGTTGCCAAGAAAGACTGCATAATATCTCTCCAAGGATGTGGCTACCTGCCAGGAGCTTTGTATTTATCTGCCTAACCTTGATGTCGTCATCACGCATGGACGAAACAGCGCCTGTGTTTTAATACAAGCTAGGGTTCAGCGTGCATAGTTAGCATCTGATCAGCAGTGTCAAGTGAAAAGTCAGTTCTTTAAGTGACAACAGTAGTAAATGTCAATTTATTTTATGTTAATTAGTCATTCTTTGTCACTTTTCTTTTGCACCGTCACAGATATTAATGAATGTTGTACATGTTGATTTAGTCACATGAGAAAAAAGGAACTTCATGCTTTTTACATTACATTACATGTCATTTAGCTCACGCTTTTGTCCAAAACTACTTACATTTTTAGAACACTCAGCATTTATGAGGGGCCATTTTAGGGGTTCAGTATCTTGCCAAGGACACTTAGGCATGCAGATGGGAAAGAGTGGGATTCGAACGGGCAACCTTCTTGTTGCAGAACACCCGCTCTATCCCCTAGGCCACGCTCTCCCACGCTTTTCCTTATTGAAAAGGAAGATATGGGCCACCAACCCTTAACTTTTAGTGGGGACTCTTAAGTTCTAATAAGTCATAGCTCTCTTAAACAGAAATGGTTCTCATATTGTTATGAAGCTAGTTTAAAATTCCATATTCATATTAACAGTATTCTATCCCCAACATGAAATAATACCATTGTTGAATTGCAAAAGATTGATATGGGCACATTTTCTACGCTAGTTTATAATGTCTTCAACACCTGCACACAGTATTTGGGTCGATGCCGATACATCATCACTTAGTCCTAAATGCAACAAAACAGAGCCATTGATAAGTCCACTGTCAAAAGGTTGTAACCTCAATCCAGGCATTGGTAAGAGCTATGACAGCAAATAAGATCATAATTCATTTAAAGCAGGCAACATTTACAGTTTTACACTGTTTGCTCATAATATGTACTGGACCAAGACCCTCTGGAGGAGGAAGTGGAGGGACTAATAAATTACAGAGCCATGGCTCTTTGTTCCATGTAAATTAATACATCTTTAGATAGAGTTCCCACATTACATGCTTTCATAGGTTTCCATGTTTCCTATGCCATTTTCACCTGCGTATATAGTCGGGAGAGATGGGTCCGGACTTTAGCCGCAGTTTTCTTTTCACACATGCAAACACCGCTGGAGGTTCACAACAGCAAGAAGTCCTTCACATTATTTAGGCGAGAGGTGGTGCGGCCGGATGCAGCAGACAGGAAGTCATATTCATTCTGCTGCAGAGATCATACAAATTTCTTGATAACACAGACACCGGTGTGACCTCACCACAAACTCTCTAGACCTTTTCATTGGTGTCTTCTATATTCATGACACCCCTTTTTTACTGAGCCATATTGGTTTTCTTTTTGTTGTTAGAATCAACATTAACCCCCCCAATCACTCGCTTTGAGTCCAGCAGGGGTTCTCACATTAAATTCACCTGATTTTCCGCAGACTTAAAATCTGGGGGCCAGGTTGAGAAAGATTGACCTTTGCGTTCAAACATGGCCATATGCAGGAGAACGTGTGGAGAATCTCTGCAGTTGAATTCATGTCTGAAAGCAGCTCTAGTGTGACATTTGGTTGAAGGTTTCAGAGAGCAGGTATAACCACCAGTTTAAGAAAGGGACAGAGACGTGATATTTGACTAAGAACAGGCTCTTACTTGTGAAGTTGGTCCACCTCTTCAGCCTCCAACTCAGCACTACTCTTCAAAGTAGCGGGCCGGCTCCTCTGGCGGGTCATCAGGTGTGGAGTATGAGGTTGGGTAAGCTTCAGTTGGTCGCCCTTTACTGGATGTGGCCCCCTCGCTTGACTCTGGCGACTACGCAGATGGTAGCGGTCAGGGGTTCGTTTTTGGTACTGCTCAATCTGCTGAGCCATGGGCACATAGGCACCTGACCCCTCTACCTTTCTCTTGTTGCCCGTCGACAGGTTGAAGGGTTTGGGTATAGTGGCACCTTTCATGGCCTTTGCCTTTAAAAAACAAATATATAAACAATATGTTTAAAATAAAGTTTAAAGTGGTTTGAAGAGTTTTTATCATATCCATTTGTTTGCTTTTAGACGATCATATTACTGCTCAATAAAGAAATTAGAACTGAAGTCTAGTTCTATAGAGACAGTATGAGCTGAAGACAATTAAGGCAACAAAATCAGAGTATATTCAGAATTTGGATCAGGTTGATCATATGAAGAACTTACTGGGGAGGAAGGTTTGCGAAGCTGACTGATGAAGTCCTCTTCTTTATCTGCTGTACTGGATGAAGTAGTCGCCTTAATGCGGTTGTCTTTGGTGAAATTGAATTCTTTAGGCACAGTCGTGGACAGGGCCACCTTCTTTGGGGGTGGATCTGAAATAACAGACACCGATTTCTTTCAAGAAGCAAAGTGAACCTCGATCCCATTTAACAGTTATTCAGCACATTGAACAGAATTAACTGCAGCCACATGAAGTCAGTCTCTAATATCCACTCACTGCCAGCAAGAGCAGCTTTGTAGCTGGCCTCGTTCTGTCTGCGGTGCAGAGCTACTTCCTTCTGGAGGATCCTGATTCGCTCCATCTCCTGTTCTTCAGAGCTGCACAGCCTGTTTAACATATCAGCAAACATCTCAGTCTCATTTAAAGTCAAATCTCCACTTCTATACATTCAATACTATCAAGATACTTAAGATTGAGGACACTATCTCCTAGTTTTTTACAGACTTCTGTTTTGGAGTAGACAAAACCATCCCGACAGATTCTGCATGTATATAATGGCAGCCAGCAAATGACTGGTCTCACCAGAATCCATAATATTGCTTAGTTCAACATGCACAAAGCATATAAATTGACTTGAGACCAAATCACCATGTTCAGAGGGCCCTGAAGTAACTGAAAGTCATAAAGTAGATCCTCATATCATAGCATTTTTCACCTCCCTCCGATCCCATTTGGCTTTTATCTCAACCTTCGAATGTAGCCGTTCAGAACAGTTAACACTCATTTACTATTGTGATTAGGCGTCAAGTCAGAATAACATTATTTTCTAGCACAAGCAGACCCATAGCAGTTCCATCAGTCCCCTAAGGATGCTTTATAGTTGCACAGATATTCTGAGTAAAAGTCTTCTTACTCTGTCTTCCCAGTTTCAGAAGCTGCTTTCCCACTCATAGGTGCAGTCCTGGAATTTGTCTTTCCACTTCTGCGGAGGACACTACTGGATTTTCGAGCTAGTCTGGCAACAGGACTCCTAAAAATCAACCGCAGTAGAAAACGTGAATGAAGCGCAACCAAACAGGGGATACAAAGTGGGTAGCCGACAAGGCATCGCAATTATTTGTAAAAATGTAAGAACTATTAGTACTGACTCTATAAACCACGCAGAGAAAGGTTTCACAAAAGCGTCTGCATTTTGGGGAGACGAAGGCGGGCTAAAGCCTGCATGCGACAGCCCCAGCCACGGAGACCACAGGGGGTCTCCGAGTGATGCAAAAGCGATCCTCAGTCTTCAATTGGCTCAGGCACCGAAGTCAGAGTCATGAATCAGAGTGTGTGTGTGTGTGTGTGTTTTGTATTTATTTATTTATTTAAGTATGGTGTAAATTTTTGTTAACTGTTCATTTATTATTCATAGTTTTAAGTAAAAAAGTGTTTTGTATTTATTTATAATCTACTTTAAACAAATCATATATTCGGCAAAGTATCGTTTCAGGCACCGGTATCGGAAAAAAAATACGATACCCATCCCTACTTACTGTTTGGATTTCTTTGATGGTGGTGCAGCCGACTGTGTAGGAGCTGAACCGGTTGTTGTCACTTTACGTTTTGAAATCCTAAAATGAGGGGGGGGGGGGGGGGGGGGCAAAAAAAAATAATCAAAGATAACAAATTGAATTACATCAAAGGTACAGACATGCTAACAACTTAATCTAAAATTCCCCAACCACCTGATTGTGCATTTAACATTTACCCTGTATGGGACTGAGTGTCAATGCAACTTTACACAAAGCCCAAACAAGCAGAACATTAACCTTTGGCCTCTGTGCACTTGGTCACAGAGGCTCCCCATTGACATCCGGACATCAGAAAGTTTATACATCTTCCGCCGAAAACTATAAACATACCTCTTCGGACTATACCTTGAATAATAAAAAAAAAAAAAAAAAAAAAAATATATATATATATATATATATATATACTAACAACCTTTTGAAACTAACACTTTAGTAGCACTTACTTATAGAACTTTGTAGTTGCTTTATTTTGAAGAAATTGTACTTTCTTGATTCTTGTTGTTCTGGGTTTGTACCCTCGGGGTTGAATGCACTTATTGTAAGTCGCTTTGGATAAGAGCATCAGCTAATTGAAATGTAATGTAATGTCACAGGTTTAATTCAGTCTTGCCATTGGATGCCAATACAAATGTATTATCGGTTTGCTCAAGAGCGTGCAAGAATAAAGCTGCAGACACCAGCACCCGTTTCATTGGTTGTACTGTGAAGCTTGTAGCAGCACACGTCGATCACAATGTACTGCATGTGTAGCCATCACTAGAACTGCACCTGCTTGGCTGGGCAGGGGGTTGATTTGCTGTCCTCCTCTTTGGTCGGCCATTAGCCTGAGTCGCAGTTTCAGCTTCCCAGGATGTGACAAGGTTTGGAGGTGGAGATGTGGATGTGCCAGGACCTGGAACATTAATCAGTCCACATGGATTCACATTGACCAAGTCATGAGGTTACTAAATTACAGAATACCAGAGGAACTCACACAAGGACCAAGCAATCTTTTAAAACCACCATAGAGTAGCTTAACACAAAATAAGGAGTGCATCCTTTGTACTTGGCTATAATGCAACGTTAACTAACCACTGTCTACATCAGTCTCGACTTCATGAATCACAATGGCTTTGGGCAGGTTGGGTTCATTGCCTCTCATAAAGGACCAGTCAGGTCTTAAAGGTGTAGTAAGGCCACCGACCTGTTGTTCTGCACGTGAGACACAGAGAAAGTAGATGTGAACATGTAGGTTAAAACAATTACATTTTGGTTATACTTTCATACAGACTGTTTGCACCCTCAGCTTCAGAGCCTGGTGAGTAGTAACAAGAGAGAGACTGTCTGCCCTAAGATTAAGTTTAAAGTGTTTGTTTGTCATCATTGTACTTTAACAACATGTAGAACCAGGGTTGCTCATCAGGACTGGACACAGCTTCAGCGTTCAGCTGGTCAACAAAGGTCCAACAAGTGTTTACTACCGTCTGAGCAGGTCAATGTTAAACTGCAGTCAAACTGGGACTCACCGAACCACTGATCATCACTGTCGTTATTCTCCAGCTCCTTCAAGTCGACGACGTGGGAGGGAGCATCGAACTCGTATCGTTCAGAGGAGCCACAGTCAAGTTCCGCCATTATTCAAGACGAACCTTTAGAGAACATGCGACATTACAGTGAGTTAAACTACGTGACCATGTGTTTAACCACCAGTTTACACACGATAACTATCTGTGATGAGTTAAGAACAGGACCGAGGCGGAACAGATAACAGAGAACCTGGTTTATCTTTAAGAATAAATGATCGTAACATTCAGTCAGTGAATGTCTCCGGAGACAGTTTCTTCGTATGCGCTGTAGTCTCCGTTGGGTTTATGTTATGGAGGAAGCAAATGGCTAACGCTAGCTAAGCTTAAACCTGAGCTGGTTCAGAAGCGTCAGGTCGTTAAATGAACCAAAGACTCACACGCGTTCAGTATCGATTCAGTAATTTGATCAGAGATCAGCTTGAATTAACAGTTTCTGATGTTTCACTGAATATGAAAGAAGAGTTGTAACTTACAGTCACTCTTTTCTCTGTACGATCGGACGTGGAGCACTGCGCGGAGGGTTGTAACGTTAGCTTTTAAATTGAAACTGACCAATAACTGACATCCTGTTCATCAACTCGTTGCTCATTGGTTCATAGAAGACAACTTCCTGTGACATGGCCACGTGATCACCGCGGCTTGTATACGGAAATGAGGACATGTTTTTTCCCTTTTTTTGAAACATACACAAACAATAACAAAGGGCACATAGGAGACGATAGATATATATCTATGGTGTAGACTAGAAGACAGGTATATGAAAGGGGATATTTGTACAAATATAAGAAACCAAACAAACACACACACGCGCGCGGGCGCACGCACGCGCACAAACACACACGCACACATACAAAAAACACCAAAAGTTAGACACAGGGACCTCTCTTGAATAACAAATTAAGTTTTAATAATTTATTTAAACTACAATGAATAAGATATTTACCTAAACATGGCCTACAGATGTGCCACGTCAGGCCATAATGATGCACTTCTGGAGGTGAGCCTAAAGTTGCCCACTTGTAAAATAGCAATTGTGGCCCCAACATTCAACAAATCAAAACTCTGCCTTTTTAGCAAACATGCCGGGCTCTAGTCCAGGTGTAATCTGGATGTGAACCTTAAATGGCCCATGTGGTAAATAGTGAATATGGCCCAAATAGCACAAAACAAGTTCAGGCCACCTTTGGTTCAAATCAATTAAATTTTACTTGTAAAGCGATATATCATAATATACATTATCTCAAGGCACTTTACATTGACGGTCACAGGGAAGTGTTAACAGGTTGAAATATCATTGACATAAGTGATAATATTTGGCCAAAATGTGTTAGAAACAGGGCATTAAAAAACCATGTGTTGTAATGTTTCGTCTGTCTTATGCAAGGTCCACCTCAAATTAAAAAATTTAAAAAAAAAGAAATTCTGCCACATGGTATTTTGTGTTTAAAGTGGGTCTCCTTGACCTTTGGCGAAATCTCCCATTTGACAAATTTGATTAAAATCATGACAAAGGATTGAGTTTCAAGACAGCCCTTATAAATGTGTTGTTACATTTTTAACATTTAGGTTGCACTTATCAATCATAAAATTGGGATTACATTAATGTGTTTTGGATTAACTGCCGAAGACATAAGGGATATCTTTACAAAGCTTATTCTTCTCTCTTTGGGTTCAATTTCAGTTTTATTTCCAAAAAAGAAAAGAAAAGGCCATAGAGTTCCAGGGGTTACCCATTTCTTACAGGGAAATTGCCCTTCTCATACCAATAACATTTACTGATATATTTTCTATTCATTGTATTTAACAAGTATGTGTGCTGGGACTAACAACAACTATCAGGTAAATGTGTCATTTTTCCTGCATACAATTAAAGAAAATTACAGAAAACAATGAGTATAACTATAAGTCCTGTCTGATGGTTAATGCATAAACTGTATGTGACGGTTAAGTCAGAGTGAGATTTCATAAAAACTGTCAAAATTACTATTTCTGGTGGTCCAAGGGGAAAAATCATGGAGCAGGATTGTCCGTATCAAAGTCTGTGACACTTCATCCAATAGTTGTTGAGACATTTCAGTCTGTAAGGGTTAGTACTGAGCTGAACAACTGACTTTGCTGTCCACTAAAACATAGAGATATGTGTGCGTTTTGAGAGAAGCTAACTGAACGTAGCCAGTAGAAGAGGTAACATTTTACCAACCTATTATGACACTTCCCTGAAACCTGAACCAAACCAATTAGATCCCATTTTGCTAATAAAGATTTTATTTAAATAATTTAAACTTGTCAAACGCAAGAACGCCCTTAACCTGCTTTAGTTAGTAGATATTATTGAAATAATCAGCTATCCCCATTTTTTACTTTTCATAATTATGATAAAATATCAATATTTATTAACTTTATTTGGAGTTTTGTCTTCTTAAGTGCTTTCATATTATTTATTTGATCAAGAAAACATGAATGTGCCTTGTTTGTTTGTTACCTCAGGTCATTCCCTAATTTAGGAACCTTCACTATTAGACTGTACCCATGCTTGAAACCAGTGGGTTGCCAATAGTATTTCGTTCAGCTTTTTGGAGGTTAATTAATTCCTGCATAACATTATAACTACATAAAATTGCATTAATTCAGAATAACAGACAGATATGGACGGACATATAAATAGAAACCAACAAAGACAAATGAGCACTATACTTGTTAAGAAATCAGAGAATGCAGGTATGTAGACATAAAAAACTAGTCTTTATTTGAAATGATTTTCCTGCTCATTGGCACAGGCCGCAGGCCAAGAATCAACACCTGGAACTCAACTCTCTCATTCTGCCAGTGTTTGACAGAGTAGCAGCAAGCTAGCCATACAGTTATTCACACATTGCATACATATTTAAAACCAAACGGACACAGGACATCATTCAAATCTTTTCCTATGTACTCTATTATATACATCAAAAGTCCCTGCTGAAAGTTAGTGTTTCCGTGCCTTGTCCCTTTTCTTTTTTTCTTCGTATTCTAGGATCTTTTTGTGGAATATTCCTGCAGGACAGAGGACAAAAGCATGAATATGTGCACTGGAAAGTGTTCAACAGCAGATCATTTTACAAGTTGTTCTTATCAGCTGACTGTGATTTGGATTAAAGAAAAATGTAACATTGAATAGGAAAGTAACTTGAACGCACATAATTGAAAGTAACTCTATAGATGAACGGTGAGACACTTAAGATAAAATACACTATGTTAACTAAGTTAAAAAAGTTAAGTAAAAGTTAAAAAAAACAACTAGGTTGAATTAAAGAAGTGGTGTGTGAGTAAAAAGGTGAAGTGAGTCTTTTTCGGACCACTGTTTTCTTCCTAAGGGGGTCGGACATGTCCCTGGGGACAGTCACACTGTGGTCATCCCTTTTGGTGAAGGAGTGAATTTGCATTGTTTAATTGTGTCACCTAATGTCTAAAGGGTGAGGTCGCATTCTATCTCCACCATGAACCAATTAACATTCACTGCTTATAAAATCAAACAATAAAGCAATATAAGGCAGAAGGGGAATTAAGACAAATGTGTGTTGTAGGAAATCATTGATGGAACGATATACAACAAAATTAGAAGTAATTTTGATAACAGTATTATGAACTATTATAACATTAATAAATATTACTAACATTCATAAATTCATGCGGCTATATGGCAAGGGAAATAAAACATAACATTCCTAGCTTCAGTGTGTTTATTTGGTAAATGTATAGATGTATGTAAGAATATCTCAGTCTTCTAAATTCTCAAATTAGTTTTCATTAAATATGAATGGCGTAGGAATTTTAATAAATTTACCTGAAATCAATTAGAAATCAATATTAATCAAATCACTTCATTACACTTTTTATGTTGACCTTACTTGTAACTTACATGTGATAACCGACTGTTTAGATGTGGAGAGTGACAGTGTGTGCAGGTCAAAAGAGAAATGCTGTTTTGTAACAATGTGAGGCAGCTGGATTTAACACAAGCCAGAATCCATCTTTCCAGACTCAAGGCTGCGGTTCTTTCTCTCATATGAGAACTTGTCTGAAACCCTTTAGTCTGTGTACCTGTTACTTGGATTCTGTAAGATCTGAGAGAGACATCCGTGCGTGTGCATGGGCTACCCAAAAACTGCCATAGATTTTGTTGCATAATTATTGATTATATTGCATATTTAATTAAAAAAAAAAGGAACTCTTTGAGCTGCAGTGTGAATGTGATGTCAGTTCACTGAAGTCTCCTTCTCACATAGATATCAAACTGCAGTCCCACAGGGAATCTGGATGTCTGGTCTGTCTCATTCTCACTGTGAAGTTCCCCTTGTGGTATCAATAAAGTTTTGTCTAATCTGGTAAATGGTCTGTATTTATATAGCGCTTTTAGTCTTGATGTTTAGTCTTGATGACCACTCAAAGCGCTTTACAGTACAGTTCACCCATTCATGCAGTGCATCTATTGGCAGCACTATTTTCTATGAGAGGCCATTTCGGCATGCAGATGGGGAAGGCTGGGATCTAACCATTGACCTACAGGTTGGATAAAGACCGATCTACCCCTCAGCCACAGACTTATCTTCAACTTATTTGTGTGTGATGTATTCACAGTCCTCACCTTGCTGCGGCCCAGGCTGCTGCTCCACCTCCTGGATAAACAGGTCAAACATCTGTGTCTGGATGAACTTCTTGACAAAGTGTCGAGTGGTCTTGGACTCAATGGCCTTGTAGAAGCTTCTCTTTTCAAACACTCCCTGCGCCCCGCGATTGTATTTCACATATGAGGCGTAATGGCCGACTGTTTTCACAAAGAAATGCAGGAAGGCTTCCGACACCACTCGGTTCAACTCCTCAGCTGCTGAGAGAAAGAACAGAAAACATTTGTGATGTTGGAGCTATGTTTCTCTTCGTCACTGTCAAGTTTTTGTGTTTACTCACTTGATGCTTCTTGTCTTTTACTTAGTGCCTCTAGTATTTCTGTTTGGAGCTTTGGGGGCAGAATAGAGGCTTCATCCCCAGTCTGGTAAAGATAAAAATTTCAAAATTTGCATACAGTTATGTTCACAGGTAATATTGTTTCCCCATGCGTGCACCTGCGCACAGCATTTAATTTAATAGTAATTACAACATTTACTAATTTACCTTTTGCTTGGAAAACAGAGCTAGTAGAAAGCTATTACACTGCAGCTAATTGTTTGGGGATTTTCCATCTCTATCCATTGTTCCTCATTTGCATTGTAAATTATTGAAACAATTGAACTAAACTGTAGAACTCCAGGTTGAAGAGGTTGAAGCCTCTCTTCTTTGGAGGGTAATTTAATAGTTTCCGCTTTAATCTGGGAGCTTTGTTACACCAGATAAATTAGGAAAGGAGTGAATTCATTTGTTTACATAAAGGGTTTGGTAAGGCAATAAATAGCTGGAAAAAACCTTTTAGATTAATCCTTTAAGTCAAATTTTTTCAGCAATTGGTTAAATTTCCAATGCAAACAAGGAACATTATAAAGGGCATCCTTGAGCTGTAGCTCTAGTTTAGGTGGCCTGAGTGACTTATAGATCATTTTCACGATAATTTCACCAAAAACCTTAGGTGCTTTAGAAAAATATGACCTTTTAATTAATTCGAAAGCCTTTTCTGCATCAACTTCCATTAGTGTTATTAACACAAATTTGAACTTGGACAAAGTTATAACCAATTTTCAACGAAAAGATTCACTACAGTTTAGTTAACAAAGCACTCACCGAAAAAATGAAGGTCTTCTTTTTATCCTCGGACAAGTCAACCATCAGCTGTGTCACAGAAGAAGAAAGGCACAGAATGAGGGCGTCCCTCTTGACTTCAAAAGTAATCCCACTACTGCCTTTGTACAGCTTAAGTTATGTTTACTCACATCACCCTGGTCGTCAAGCTGGTCCTGCAGGCGCTTCTGGACTCCCAGCAGATAGGGGGTGGGTGCCATCACTACATCAATCAGGATCTTTGGAACAATGGAGATCAAGGTGTGCTGCCAGGTGAATGGGTAAAGGAGGGCTGCTACTGCATGAATGACTTGGGATAATGTGCTGTAGAGAGATGAGAGTCAACATCAGAGCTGATTATGAGCAAATAGACTGACCTCGATGAACCAATCTTATTGATAGTCAAAATTTCAATATTACCTAAGGTTTCAGCTGCAGAGTTTAGGCTTTTTTGAGGTGCATAGGATTTATATCAAAATCAAAATTTAAAACTGAATTTTCTGCAGACCAATAAATCGGGAGTCTCTGATTCCATTTCCAAGTATTTGGGGAACTTTCTTAGATGAATTACTTCGATGCCACAAATACTGATTTGATTCATAAAAAGGTTTTATTAAAGGTTAAGTGTATAGGATTTAGTGACATCTATTGGTGAAGGTTCATGTTTTAGCTGAGTACCCCTCACTTCACCCTCTCCTTCCAAACAACTTTCAGTTGTCATAAACACTCAAAAGGTGTTTAGTTTGTCCAGTCTGGGCTACTGTAAAAACACTGGCCACCTCCGTAGCGGGGACCCCCTCCTGATATAAAGTAATTAAATACAAAGGGTCTTTTCTAGGGTAAAGAAAACAACTATTTGTACAGTTTAGGTGATTATACTTTATCCCTTTATTTTATATACAATTTCAGCCAAAAGATCCCTTTCACCTAAATCATACGCACTGGACCTTTCAATGCGTTAATGTTAAGAAAACAAAAAGGTATCCATGTTGAAAAGCCTTTTCCACACTTCTTTTATTTAGTAGAAGAGTGTCCAGGTAAGTATGCAATACCCCAGATCATCCGCGATGAAAATGATCCTTCTCTCCAGGACAGCGGCCGCGAACACCAGTAACACCTCATCATCTGTCAGGCAGTCGAAAAGTTTGGCAAAGTTGACATGTTCCAGCCATGAATCCAGTGGACGTGTCAGACTGATGATCTGATGGAGAGTGAAACTGTCACAAATACGTCAACAGTGGTAGCAGCAGTCTTTTCAGACCGTTACTGCACCTCGGTCTAAAGTCACTATAGCCTTGAGATAAAGTGACAAATGTAGGTTAGTTTCAGTGCTTTTCAGGATTTATTACATCCTCTTTACGTGAATGTACATGATGACAGCAGTAGCATCCCCGCCAATCATGAACCAGAGGCATTGTTCAGAAGAACTGGTATTTACATCTGTCCTGACAGGTCTGACCACAAGTGGTCAGTGTTCAGTACGTGTTCATGTCTGGCATTAATATACATTCTGAATATGTCTCCTGTGACCACTTGTGATGAGATGTCATAATAGATTTTACAAATGTGTTCCGCCCAATGAAAGTTGGCTACAGGAGTTTAATTGTAATGGCCACTGTCAGATTTATAAAATAAATAAAGGAGACTGTATGGATCAGGATGAAATGACCTTACTGGGCCCCTGGATGTTAGGGACACACACCCAGGTCTGATCAGCCTCTGGTGGGCCTGCCTCAGCTAAGGGAGTCTTTTGATTAAAAAGAGGAAATGCCCAATGATGCTCAGGTACACAACTGATGATACTCCTGGTGATCGCTACCATCTGCTAGTGGTTGGTGACTTAACACTAAACTAATGCGGAAGACCTTCAAGTATTCCGGATCAAATCTGGTGTGTTAACTCCGGTTTTTAGCACTGACCACTTGTGATCGGTTCACTCAGGACGAATGCCACCAGGTGTGAAGTAGTCAGTCTTTACGGCGTTAGGGAACCATTTATCTGTCCCTCTTTGAGTCTGAGAGCTTGTCACAGTAGAACTGAACTGCAGCAACAATGGCAACAGTGAATACTTGAGATGACTGAGAGATGCTGAGACATGGTATGTGGCCTGATGGGAGAAGTGTTAGGTTTCTGCTGTGAGCTACAGGTTGGGTAATGCAGGACAGGTTCAGACACAACCTTACACTGACACGCCCACCAAGAGGATCTCATGTGACACTGGATTTCACTTTGTGTGGGGGTTTGTGGGCTTGTTTTTATCCTCTACATTTACAACCTTCAAAGACATAGAAGACAATCAGTGATGACATAACAGCCCCTATACTCAAGATTATCAGAGCAAGGGACTGTCTCTCTGTCCACACAGCTCTTTGGAACTGTTAGGAATTTAAATTCTAGCTGGTATTTGGGTCTGACTGAAACTATTTGCAACTAAAGGGGGGGGGGGGGGCATTAGCAGTTGGGCCATATATAAGGCCTTTATACAAATGATTTATAAATAACCCTTGCTGCATATTGTTAATAATTAATCTTATAATTGTTCTGAATTCTAACTATTGGTATTAAACCATTATTCCCTTAGACTCATTCGAATATATTTCAAGCAGCTGTCTGATAAAGTTCTGGAGGTCGGACAGAGTGACTTTGTTGACATGGTTTTGTTTTGTTGTTTTGGTTTCGAGGATCCTAATGTTTACACCAACAGGACATTGTTTGAATATAGCAGGAACATCATATTCCTTTCTCCAATGGCCCACATGGCATCAGCTGTGTCAAGGCCTTTCATGAAGAGAACATTTTGCTTAGCAACTATCAGAGTAGTAGAAGCGTCACAGAGAGCGGCTACTTGTCACTTCCTGGATTTCTGTGCCAAGAGGCGTGGACATGCCTGTGCACCAACAAGGGAGAACCAAATTGATTTGCGGTGACTCCCCTTCAATCTTTCATAACCAATCATATTAAATCTACTGTTATAACTACAGTTGCAATCAGAAATATTCAACCCCCTCACCTTAATAGACATTATAGTGATGTGGATGACAGATAATGACAATAAATGACAAAAAAACCTCATCAAACAACAAAAGATATTTATTGATGCGTATTTTAGTTATTTTGACAACAGAAGTTGACTTAACTTTGAAGTTCAAATGAAAAATGTAACTCTTTCAACACATGTGCATGTGCAGTACTTTGTGGCGCATCCTCTAGCTTTTATCACTTCTAAAAAATGTTTTCGGTAAGTGCGGACAAGCTTCTTACACCTCTCGATTGGAATCTTTGCCCATTTTTCAAGTGCAAAAGCCTCTAGATCAGTGATGTTTGATGGCTTCCATGCTGCAACTGCCTTCTTTAAATCCCACCAAAGATTTTCAATCAAATTTGAATCTGGTGACTGTGAATGCATCTCCAGGACGTTCCAGGATCTTTTTCTCAACCAAGCTTTGGTGGACTTGGAGATTTTGCTTTGGATCATTGTCTTGCTGGAAAGTCCAATGATCACCAAGGTTCAATTTGTCAACAGAAGGAATCACATTACTCTTTAAAATGGCCTGGTATTTCTGTGAATCCATGATGCCATGTACACAATAAAGATTACTAGTTCCTGCCGCAGAAAAACAGCCCAACATCATCTTTGACCAACCTCCATGCTGGACTATGGGGATGGTATTGTTCTGGTCATAAGCCTGTCCTTTCACACGCCAGACATACCGCTGGTCCATATGTCCAAACAGTTCCAGTTTGGTTTCATCAGTCCATAGAACTGTCACCCAAAACTCTGTAGGCTTATTCAAATTCCTCCTGGCATATTCTAGTCGACTTTTGATGTTGCCTGTGGTCAAGAGCTGAGTGCGTCTTGGAGCCGGCCATTAAGTCCTTTATTATTCAGTGCACGTCTTATAGTTGCCACTGCAGCACTTGTACCAGCCTTCATCAGGTCATCCTGTAGGTGTCTTGCAGTCACACAGGGATTTATCTGAGTTGTTCTGACTAAGTTGCTGAGGGTCCTTGATGAAATGCTGGGCTTTCTTCCACGGCCAGGCATGTTTGAAGCTGCTCCATCAGTTGTAAACTTCCTTATAATGTTCCCAATTGTGTCTCTTGGAATATCATTTTTTGGGGAATTCTTCTTCTACCCAAGGCCTTTCAGGTGTGATGAAATAATCTCCTCTCTCAGGTTTTGTGTAAGCTCCTTTGTCTTTCCCATGATTGAAACTCACCTTGAATACCTTCATGGGTGGGGTTTATATATGCATCACAGCGAAGCAAATGAAGGATCAGTATAGAGTTCCCAAAGGCTTAATAATGTTTCAACTCAACTTTAGGACAAAAAAAACTGTCAGACAGCTTTAAAAACAACAATATTATATAGGGGTTGAATAATTGTGACATGGCTATTGTTAGGATTTCAGATTCTAGCTGGTATTTGGGTCTGACTGAAACTATTTGCAACTAAAGGGGGGGGGGAAGCATGATCAGTTTGAACCAGATATAAGGCCTTTATTTAAATGATTTATAAATAACCCTTGCTGCATATTGTTAATAATAAATCTTATAATTGTTCTGAATTCTAACTTTTGGTATTAAACTATTATTCCCATAGAGTCATTCACAAATATGTTTCAAGCAGCTGTCTGATAAAGTTCTGGAGGTCGGACAGTGTGACTTCGTTGACATTGTTTTGTCTCGTTGTTTTGGTTTCGAGGATCCTAATGTTTACATCAACAGGACATTGTTTGAATATAGCAGGAACATCATATTCCTTTCTCCAATGGCCTACATGGCATCACCTGTGTCAAGGCCTTTCATGAAGAGAACATTTTGCTTAGCAACTATCAGAGTAGTAGACGCGTCATAGAGAGCGGCTTCTTGTCACTTCCTGGATTTCTGTGCCAAGAGGCGTGGACATGCCTGTGCCAAATTGATTTGCGGTGACTCCCCTTCAATCTTTCATAACCAATCATATTATATCTACTGTTATAACTATATCAAACCCCTTTTGTTCGGGGCCATTATTAACTACCTATTGCTAACTTAATTAGCCTAGGCTGTGATAATTGTCCATAGCTATGTTGTTCAACTTTCATTGCATCTCAATAAATATTTAAATTGGACCAGTCCGGCTCTTCTCATATTTAGGATAAACCAACACGCCTGACAATTTGGTGACCCCGACGTGATCCTAAGAGAAGTTTTTACCGACGTGATCCTGAGGAGGAATCTTTTGACCAGAAAGACCGGAGACCTCGAGGTCTAGGCTGCTCCGATCGATCCTCCGCATTCTCACAAGAGCTCTAAATCACAAGGTAGGCAGAAACCTGTTAAAGCAAATCCTGTATTAGTTAGATAGTCATTGTTATAGGTGTGAGAGTGCGGTGGAGAGATCGGAGGTAAGATATAAATAAGTTCTGTGTTTTTTGAGATGCAATGAAATGAGATAAAGAAATGAAAAGAGATAAAGACATGAAATGAGATAAAGACATGAAATGAGATAAAGACATGAAATGAGATAAAGACATGAAATGATATGGGATAAAGAAATGAAATAAGATAGAGACATGAAATGAAATGGGATAAAGAAATGAAATAAGATGGAGACATGAAATGAAATGGGATAAAGAAATGAAATAAGATGGAGACATGAAATGAAATGTGATAAAGAAATGAGATGGATGAGATAGAGAAACCAAGAGAGGGATTTGAGGTTTTTTTCAGCTTGGCGCAAAAGATTTCCAAATTTGACGATTCAAACAATTGTTTGCAAATACAACAAACTGCAACCTGAATTAGTCAGGGGGTTTTGGAGGAAGCGGTTTTTGCCTGCACCGGCGAGTGAGGGACCAAACTGC
Organism: Platichthys flesus; assembly: GCF_949316205.1. Lineage (NCBI taxonomy): Eukaryota > Metazoa > Chordata > Actinopteri > Pleuronectiformes > Pleuronectidae > Platichthys > Platichthys flesus. The sequence goes on along the minus strand of NC_084951.1, from coordinate 2,055,807 downwards.
CAAATACCCTGTTGTTGAATCAGGTCCTAATAGATAGAGGATTCAGGAACCACGATTGCAGTGGGATCTGGAGACGGAGTGGTGTTCTGACGGGGACAGTTGCTTAATGGTCCAGAAACCCTGTTGAATCGATCCTGAAGCAATGATAATAAGGGTCTGCGAAAATATCGTGTACTGGAAAGTCAGCGCTGTTATGACGAGACCAGACGCTTCACTGCAACCAGTCACAAAGCTTTGGAGCGGCCCTTGAATTCGGAATATAACGGCTGTGAAAATATTGTATTCTGACCGTGGCATCAGTTTCGACGGATCTGAAGCTTATCAACCCAGAGTGCAACTTTGAATCAAGTGCCTAAGATTAGTTAACGGGACTCAGGTAATAATATGATATCTCTGCATCTAGCACCTGTGCTGACGAGGCAGGAGCTTGACTAGCAGACTTTACCGTTATTCTGAGTCTAGCATAAAAATGGGGTAAGACGCCAAGCTGCTATTAATATTATTGTGAGCTCACCTGAATTGTACAAGTTTTGTAAAATCTATGGTGATTCAGCACAGTGGCTGATCACCGTAGGAAGCTGTCTGCTGTTTTGTTTTTGTCTCCGTGGAGCTGCTGTTGCTGCAGTCGCCACGGTAACGCTTCCATATGTACATACATATATGCAATGTCCGTTTTGGCTTATGTGGTTTATTATTCATAACACAAAGACCTGAGAGGATTTATTCTGGCTTAGTTTTGTAAAAGTTATTGTGTTGTGTCTTTCAACTTTAGAAATCAGAGCTTATTTGAGATTTTAAGACGCTCTGAAGACGTAAAAGCAGGGGAACACTGTAAATAAAAACCTGTTAAAATCGTTGCAATCATTATTAGCTCTGTGTAAAACGCATTGATCATAGAATTAGTTCTCAAGGATGTTTTTGTGACCTAGAGACTCATTTGTTGCTTGAATCAGGCCCAAATTATAAAGCACAGAGACATTAATATTCTGTTTGCACCAAAGGTGAACAGAAAAGTTTGTTTTTGTTTTGTTCCCTTCTCTCAGGGGAGGGGTCGTAGTTAAATAAAGTTTTAGGAGGTCGATGTGGGGATATTACTAAGATTCCTATTTTTTGCTTCGTGTAAATGAACTATTTTGAATTGAGGAGTTTATTCTCAGGGCATTTATTTATTATCAATCACTGGCTTAAAGAGCTTATTTTGAGGGGAAGTTAATATACCTGATATCAGAGTTAACTTTGTGCTATTGTTATAAACAAAATAGCGACTAGAAATTCTAACTAAATTGACACAAAATAGGGAGAATAATCTTTTAATTTATGTTTAGGCTGCCTGGAATCACAAAGAATACCAAATCTAGGTTGAATTAAAAAGTATGTCTATGAAAACGAGAGATGAGGAGAGAAAAAAAGAGTCAAGGTCACACGGCTGACTGAGACGCAGGAAAAACTGACTGAGCGAAAAACTGACTGACAGGAAAACGACTTTTTCCTAGAAAAATAGGAAAATAGACTGGAAGCTATACGCCTGCCAAGATGTATGTTGTATGTATGGACGGGAGGAGCAAACTTGTAAAGAACTTGCCAAAGAAAGTAAAAGAATGTTGAATGAAGGTTTGAGAGATTAACGGATGACGAGAAAAATAAAGCTATGTTTGGGAATAAGATAGGAGTGAGATGTTTCAATTCAGTAATATCTTGCTCTGAGATGGATAATAGAATGTAAAATTTGAGGGGTAAAGAAAGTAGGGGAAGAGATGTGGGATAGAAAGATTTTGTATGTGCACAACAGCAGGAATGGGAGGGAGATAAGAGAGTTTGGGAGTCGGAAAGCCATCTGGGGAAGGCCAAAAGCTTTACAGCTTGCAACTGGCATTGACCACATAAGGAGGCTTGGTTGTTTGTTTCTATGGTGGGTTGTTTGTTTTTTACTATTGCTTCAATCAGAAGTAATAAATTCCAAACTTAATTGTTAAAATTATACTTTTTAGGCACAAATTTGTGGTTTCAGATTTTTCAAATATACCCTATCCATTAGAGGAAAGGAAAAAGGTTTAGGCCTCCAAATTTCTACATAAAATCAGATCATTTAATATCTTATTTTTTACCCGACAGCAGGGATAATTGTAGACACCAGTTTAATACTTTGATTCGTAATATAACTTCAAGGATGAGTGATTAACCAACCTTACAAAATCACATTAATGTGTCCTTTAAAAGTCCATCTCTGAGTACAGTCAAAATTTTATGTTTTTTGATTTTTCTTTCTTTGTTTTTTGATATTTATTAGCCATTTACACCCTTGAAAAGTGTCATCCTCAACTGTGGTTTTGTCACAATGAAACGATAATCGTGTTTGTTTTTAGTATGGAGAACTTGATTCTCTGATGCAATGAGCCCTGTGAAGAAAGACAGAGCTGGTCTGCTTTGTTCTACTCGAGTTTGATGAGAAGGGAAAATCTATCTGTTCCTTATTAATATAAATCGATACACCACCCTTTTTTATTTTGTATCTTCATTTCGCAACAATTTATGTTGAAACAATCATCAATTATGTCTGTGAGCATAAACGAACAACTGTTTCATATCAACTGAAAGCAAAGGATAATTGTTTCAAAAGAGGGATTCATGTTTGAGTCTTGTTGAAATGCTCTAATTCTGCCTCTTTATTTTTATTTTTTAGAGCTGAAGTCATTCATGTGCTTGCGATGAACCAAATCAGTCATATGAGGATGAGAAATTCAACCTAAACTTTCAACTTAATGCTGTGCTGCCTGAAATTATCAAAATACAAAAAATAAGACCTTTTGAATGAATACTTTTGCCATTTTGGCCTCTATACACCAACTGGTTGCTGACAAAGGGTATTACACCTGGGGAAACCTAAAGATATTAAAGCTCAGGTTACAACTGGTTTGACATCATTGGATTTGCTTGTTTAATTGTATAATTGTATAAAAAATTAGCTTTTGTTTAATATTTTATTAATTTTGTTTTGTTTTATTTTGGTTATTGTTTTTAATTTTAATTTAATTTAATTTATAATTTGGATTTAGATTTAGATTTTGAATTAGAATTTTGAGTCTGATTCTGATTTTAACTTTTTACAGACAGAGATACACACCCCTGACATACCACCACGACCAACACCGACCAACCAAAATACACACACATTCATCGACATGGCACAGCGCTACCAAAACATTGAGTGGCTGAAGTAGAGGATCTGGTTTATTCTGAGTCTGTCCCTTCTGCTTGGAATACTGATAAGTGTGCTGTTCTGGAGGTATTATTATTAACAGGCTAAAGAAAAATAAATAATAACCTGTCAAAAACAGTGTGTTTTATCCCGAAAGATGGCCGCCGCCCCTGTCCAGACCCCCACCAACCTGCTGCCGCTTCTCTCTCAGCTGGAAGACGCAGCCTGCGAGGACCAACGTCAAATCCAGAGTCTACGAGAGATAAGTATCGACCTTCAGTCACGTGCTGATATTGCCCTTGAACAGTTGCACCAGTGCAGAGCTTCTTTCGCAGAGAACGAGGAGAGTAGAGACCAACTGAGACGGGATGTGATGAACGGCAAACGCCAGCCCAACCAAACTCAGGACGCATCAGAAAACCACAGGAAAGAGAGTATGGAGCTGCAATGCAACCTCAGTGAGGTCAGCAAAGAGCGGGACGCTCTCAGCCAATCAAACATCCAACTGAGAGAAAGTCTGCGAAGTGCAGACACCGAAAGAATCAGTATAAAGCGACAGTGTGAGGAGGAGGTGGCTGAGCTAAGCAACAACCTCAGAGAAGTGGAAAAATCACGACTGGAAGTTTGGAGAGAACTCCAAGAGCTGCAGACTCGTCGGTTGGGGGAGGAGCCCCTTAATCAGATGGCTGCCGTGTCAGAATTACATTTGGAAATAGCAGAGGCAGTAGCGCAGGCTATGAAAATCGAAAGAGACAATCAACCCATGGCTCCATACGTTCAACCCCCTCCATTCAGACCAAGAGGGGGGTACGGCCGTGGTCAGTATGGAGATCAAGCCATAGGTTACAACGATAATCGATGCCATCGGTGCGGCCAATCTGACCATTGGATCAGAGATTGCCCTAATATGGGACAAAGACGATCATCACCTAACCCAAACCCTAACCCCTACAGAGGGCAAGGCCCCCATCGCGGAGGACCCCCAGGACGAGGCCGAGGAAGAGGCATGCCCCCCGCACCCACACCAGATGCCAACTGCCACCTGGGAACACGGCAACGGCTATGACCAATGAAGTTGCCCAGTGTCCACGGAAGGTCACGTCATACCCCAAATTAGACCCCATAGTGACCTTTAGAAACTAATGGAGAGTCCATCCCCTTATCATGTATAAATACAGCCCAATACCCACTTTTAAACAAAACCCTCCCCGCCATTGAATTAGGAAAAAACAGTCACCTGTATTATAGGTGACATTATAGCCACATTTTTATATGTCACCCCCTAAAAAGTCAACTCGGACCACGGCATCACTGCAGTTCTGAACTTTAAAGCAATTACCTTTACACCGGCCCGACAAACCAAAAGCGCTCAGGTGCTCAAACACCCTGACATCACCTGAAGGATCCAAACCCATCAACATGGCCAATGGAATGATATCGGAAACACACGCCCCACATATATCCAAGGCCCTCTCCCAAGAAGAGATCAAACTCAGAGAAGATCTCCAATTCAAACTAGCCCAGATATTTCTCAAACAGGCCCCTGGACCCACACACATCAGTAGGAAACAGACTCAGAAGAACATAGAAATACTCTGGTGGCATCAGTAGTACACAAATACAATACATGCAATTCACACGACACTTAAAAGACCATATAAATGCCTATGGGCCGATTCCCTGTTTGTAATGCGCCATTCAAAGCGCTGACCACCAAGTACAGGGCAATTTAGAATAGGAGTTTGATTCACCCTCAATGTAACTATTGTAAGACTCTTGTAAGCCTGAAAAAAAATATGTTTCACCACTTAAAGAGGAATAAATCTGAATCCAATTCAAGGACCAGAGGTCTAAAACACTTTAACTCATAGCGTGTTTCATCTTAAATGAAAAGCACAAACCATAATACAAGCCCTTTGTTTACACTTTATTGAATGCCATATCTATAATCATATTTAAATTTTGTTGCAACACTTTAAACTCTGACGCCTGACACTATCTTAACAAAATATACTGCTACACACAAATACTACATCATGCATTTTCCGTGTTGATTTCTTTATCACTCAACTCATAAAGAAGGCATCCGAAGCAGAATCTTGATCAAAGAACAAGATCAAAGAACAAGATTCTGTCTACTTTAATTGATAAATCCTTAAAATCTTTGGGGGGTTGAATATTTCTGATTGCAACTGTATATCAAACCCCTTTTTTTCGGGGCCATTATTAACTACTTATTGCTAACTTAATTAGCCTAGGCTGTGATAATTGTCCATAGATATGTTGTTCAACTTTCATTGCATCTCAATAAATATTTAAATTGGAACAGTCCGGCTCTTCTCTTATTTAGGATAAACCATCACGCCTGACAGAACCTGTCTTTAGAACTTTCTGTCTATCCACTGGCTCAATGTTTTCCTCTTGTGTCACTGAATGTAGTCATACTACCTTAATGCAGCTTGGCTGAAGTCCCAGTCAGCCAGCAAAAAAAACACTTGGATTCCTCACCAAAGCCTGCTGGAAATCTCTGATATATATATGTTTACGGTCTTTTCACCGTCCAGAGCACTTACAGTTGATTCAGTCAATAGGCAGTGAAATTATAAGGATTTGTGCGATTCTCTGCAACCTGACTTGTAACCAATGTTGGGCAGTATTTCTGATACGTGTATTAAAAAAAATTATTCATATATTTATCAAAACACTTAAGTGTTTTGTATTTTTGTAGTTTAAAGTACTTTTTGTTCGAGGTCTACGTGATGACTCATAAAAAATGAAAATTGGTGTCTACTCAGTAATTTGCCCAGGCTTAACAGTTCCTGTTAGGTGTTGTTGTAGTATCCTAGGCGAAATCAACTTTACAGTGTGTTCTAGCTATTTAACCCAAGCAAGGATACACGTCTACGCTTAGGCTACGGCGTAGCATGGACGCAGAACTATGAATTGGACTTAATATGTTACGTCCTGCCTGCAGCACCACCCCTCACATGAGCGCTCCACAGATTTCTGTTATCAAAACTTATCAACGAAAAATGTGAAAGGCAAACTCCAGAGAAGGTCAGACTCAAATTCTGCGCACATCCTCCAGAGATCATGTCTGAAAACGGCTTTAGTTTGTGAATAAAATAATATTGACTTTTTAATTAACATTTGGCTAACGAAAACTACAGACAAACAACTATGTGGATCTGCATAGTCTACTGTGTCAATAAAGAAAAAACACTATTGATACAAGTATCGTTAAACTTTATGTTGACTGTTGTGAGCAGAAGGAGGGGTTTAGGTCTGACCTCAGTGCCCGACTCAGGAATGAAGCTCTTAATCTCCACAGTGTTTCCCGGAGCTGGGAATGGGGCCTCCCGCAGCTTCTGCATGAATGGATAGATCATAGCCATGGAGATCTGGCGCCGCTTCTCCACCTCGTCAAATATCTGGACACAGACAGGAGAACACACAGTTATGGGGCGATAATAATAATATATCTCAACTTACTAATTGGACCAAATGATACAAGAACATAGAGGTATAATGTGATTCTTTTTTAATTTTACCATAAGTAATTGAATAGAAGGCAGTGTTAAATTCAGCAAATTTATTTCCACACCAGCTTCCGGATATACAAACAAGTAATAGGAAGTGGATGATAAAGATATTTCTAAGTTTTATTCCCATTCTGAAAGGGTTCACCTTTCACCACTGTTTTAAAGATAAAGAGCTGTAGTACCAAACAGGATAGGGCTGCTCGATTAATCGAAGGGTTAGGGTTAAGGTTAGGGTTATTTAATCGAGGTCAGGATTATTGGCTCAAACGATCTCCAAACTACTATAATCGAGTTGAAACGATTATCTGGCATTTTTTTCGAAAGAGACGCTCATGCGCAATTCAGTCCTTCCCCCAAATCATTCAGCGGACCAGCTGACTGTCTCTCACTCTCAAGCAGCCGTAAAGTGAAGGAGGTGAGTTGTGTGTGTGGTGACCGACGGTGAAAAAAACTGCGCGAGTGGAAAAGCGGGGAGGGAAGCAGCAGACCATGGAGCGGCTGCGCCGAGCACCGCTATTCTCAAGCGCGCTCCCGCCTGGCTGTTCAGACCGGTCCCGCATTTCTCTGCGCCGGTCAGTCAATTATAGAGTGTTAGGGTTGCCATTAGTGATGGGCATAATTAATCGATGATCGATTAATTGACCATTAAGAATTTCGTCGAGGAAATTATTTTTTCATCGAGAAATTCACTAATTACACATTTGACCACGGGGGGCAGTGTTTGAAAAAAACGCCACAGGCCTACTCAGTTACCTGCGACTGGCTGCGAGTTAACGTGTATTTCCATTTCCAAAGTAAACATGAAGAGGTCATGACGAAGTGTAGCGTGGGACCATTTTGAGTTAAAAATGAATTGGTTCACTGCCAATACCGCGAAGCCATCCCCGAGACTGGGGGAGACAAGGAGCTTGCTTTGTCTGACACGGACGAGGGGAGCGCAATAACCGGAGCCGCGGCCAGGCTAGCCAAGTTAGCACGGAGCTACCTGTGTATCACGGGGACGTCAGTCCCCTCGGAGCGAGTTTTTCCGGCGGCTGGACTGACGGTCACCAGGCTGCGTTCGCGTCTGACCTCGGGGAATGTTAACATGCTCATCTTTCTCAACACAAACCCGTAGGCTGGTGCTGAGGTTGTAGAGAGTTACTGGTTATTTTTATGAAGCTTTCTCGACTCGGTGCCTTGTTTGATAGTTTTGAGTTACATCTGGCAAAACCTGTCAGACCTTAGTATTATATATTTGTGGTTAAGTTGTTGTCTAACATGATTTTTTTTAATTATTATTATTATTATATTATTTAAAAAAAAACAAAAACGAGAGTCAGTTAGGTTTTTTAGCACTGGCTTCTAGATGTCGCCTCCGCTGCTTAAGATTACGGCAGCGCATATTTTGTTCATCTTGTAATAAAGATCTCAACGAGGAAACACGCTTTGTTTTTTCACTTCATTTTAATATAGCCTATAAATAGAGAATTTTTTAACTTGAAAATATGAATGATTAATCGAAAATTCGTCATTAATTCTCCCGACGATCGATGAAGACTATTTAATCGAACGCCCATCCCTAGTTGCCATCATTAAAGGTTTGAATAACCGGGCAACGATATCCTGGTTTCACGGAGGAATAAGACACACAGCCATCATCGGTGTTTACCGTAATCGGAAGTGATTAAAAAAATAAAGCATAGACTTCAGAATAAGGGCACCTATTAATAATCGTTTGAATAATCGTGATTTTGATATTGTCCAAAATAATCGTGATTATGATTTTTCCATAATCGAGCAGCCCTAAAACAGACATGTTTTATTGTGAAGTCTGACCTTTAAACACAGTGGAAACTTCAAAATCAAGCAGAACTTTAGTACTACAATACTGAGACTGTAGACGAAGACAACAGGTTAACATTTTCGAAAAATATAGAGCTTTTGTAAAAGTTTTCAGTACTTATGATTCTTAGATTCTGACACATTATGTGTCTGACTGACACTCGTCCCATAATTATTCTGCAGCTCGACGATGAGCCCTAACACTAAAGAGACATGGAGAACAAGGTGTCGAACAGCAGATGGTCTGGTCCCCCCAGGGACCTGATCTCAGCATCATGGAGTCAGTGTGTGATCAAATGAAGACACAAACACTGAGGCCTTGTACACACCTGGCATTAACATCTGGCCTCACATGTGTCTCATGATCATATCTCACTCCCCCCCTCTATACAAAGAAACACGTACAGCCTTTCTGTTCATGAAGACCAAGTTCTGTTATTACCCAGTCTGAGTACATGAGAGGGTCCGATTTCACTCTGTTTGTGTGTGTGTGTCGGCACGAGCGAGCGAAAGAGAGATAGAGAGATGAGTTAGGAGAGTCTGAATGAATCTTGTGTGAAGAAAGATTTGAACAATTGAAGGAAAGTATCGATCGTTATGTGATGATAAGTGTTGATATTGTGGTGGATTTTACAAAATAATCAACGAGAAGAGGATAACTACGTTTGATTTATAGCATTATAGTATATATATATATATAGTGACACTGCAGCAGGTCAGAGGACGTCAACTGAGGTCCTCCACATGTTTCCACTGCTGAAAGATGTGGAAACATGTGGCCCAGATCACCTCCCAATGTGATCAGATCCATGTCTTATTTGAGTGCATTCCCACCAGTATTTAGAACTGAATCCACTAAATAACTGGGGAAACTCCTGCAGACAACCTTACTAACTGTGCAGGTGAACAGAGAACTGCTGCTTCTTTAAAGGCAGAGTGGTCACAGAAAATATAAAATAGGTTATTTGTGTTTACTGGAGTTATTTGTTGTATTGATATTATTATTATTTTTTTTTTTTAGTTATTTCTTTATCATTATTATTTTAGACAGCGTCTTCATCTTACTTTTAGTGCCCTTAAACATTTGCTTAAAGTTGCTGACTGCTTCTTAAGGGAAAAATATTTACAATTCGAGGAGACAGAGAGATTTAGGTGAGCCCGACACACGTCAATATAGAGCAGTGATTCTCAAATGGGGGTACGCGTACCCCTGGGGGTACTTGAAGGTACTCCAGGGGGTACTTGAGATTTTTTTTAAAATATATTTAAAATTAGCATCCATTCAAAAATCCTTGAAAAATTGTTATTTAACAAATATTCAATAAAATATAAGTGTAAGTTCATGAACTAAATTTTATATTCAGTAGGCTTTTCAATTTAATTACATTGTTATATTAATTTAGTCAATCTGTCAATAACATCTTTGTGTTTGAGACCCTGTTAAAAGGTCAGACTTACAGTTAACTGGGCCGGATAAAAAACCCTCACTTATTTCCTCTTTTATAAATGTTAAAAGTTTAGCTCACCTTGGAGAAGAGGCCGAAACAAGCCAGACTGCTGATGATGCAGTACGCCTCCGGGGGGCGAGCTCCTTTCCCTCCGGGCTTCAGGTTGGTAAGTGGAAATAGAGAATACTTAATGAGCAATACATGAGTTCAAAATTATGACACACAGTGAGACCGTTTCTGAAAAGACACTGACCAATAACCTCCTGCAGTATCCATTTCTTCTGCTGCCATCAACCTCAGTCAGAACAAAGGAGAAGGTCTCACTACAGACAGAAGAGGAAAGCTCACAACCAGAGCTTAACACGACATTTCACATTGCATGAAAGTTAGGACAAATTTAATATTTTGTGAGAGAGAAAAAGTTAAAGAAAAGGCTCAGCCGCAAACAGACATCCATGTTCTGCTGTTAGCTTGTATTTCCTAAACTTTGAAATAATCCATAATCATCCATAATCATAGAATTGTTCAAGATCTGATCAATTCTATTTGTAAAACAGTGGGAACTTCATTAACTCATCAGGCTGTATTTGATTTATTGGCACATGTAGTGCAGCTCAGCTGTTGATAAATGATACATCCACATTACTCCGTTTTCATTTGAAAACACATTACAACTGTTTCGATGTGTAGGAGATGAGCTATTATTCCAGCAATCTGTGAAAAAATCTGCAATCAACAACCAAATACTTCCTGTGTGCACCGGCACATGCATGTCCATTGTCCATGAGTTGTCACGTGACAGTTCAGGCGTGTAAGTATGAACAGGGATTTAAATAGTTAAATATCTTGTGTGAACAGAGATCGTTTTAGTTAGAAAACACTGTTTGTAAATAGAAAGTAGCATAATGGATGTAGCCAAAGTCTCTGACTCTTGTGGTAACACTCAGCCAACATGAGCTCTTTTAATAAACTGACTGCAGCTCTGAGATTAAAGCTGTCAGATGCCTACACAGGCAAAGGGAGCTGTAGTAAAAGTGCTTCCAGCTATAAGTTTCCACTGTCACACATTTCATGAAGAAATGACAGATCCTTTGCATTCTGACATGACTCATGAGATAAAAATCATCACAGACGTGAGCTTCTGAAGACTCCAAAGACAATAGGGCAGAGTAGAAATAAGTGCTGTGGATAGATGTTGCCATAAAATCTCTAAAGATCTATTTGGAGCAACTTTTGATGAGACAAACAATTTAGCCATTTGCTGAAATGTTGTGCTGTGGAGCTGTGAAGCAGCCAGTGGGATTGGAAACATTGCACAGGTAGATTCAATAAAAAAAAAAAACGTAGATCAAAACGGTGAAGGTGAAAAGAGGCCTCAGTCCCCTGAGCTGAACGTCGCTGTGGATAGATCTTAAACAACCTACAAATATCTTGAAACCTAAAGTGATCTGCAGGAAGGACATTATTCAGTCAAAAAGAGAAAGACTCCACTACAGAAAGTGTTTGCGAAGGGTGATTCTGTCCAGACATTTGGCACAATCACTTTTTCTTTTTTTTTAGATTTGAGTATGTGAAATAAAAAGAGAGTATTAACATTCAAAGCAGAAAGACTCAGATTGACCTCTTTTCAGTCATGGATCTTTTATGAACTTTAGTGTAGAGTGAAGCAAGAACACAGGAATAAAGGTTGTCAAAGTGATAAAGGAGCCGACAAACCTGTGGTATTCTGTTAAAGGAGCCCAGTTGATGCCTTCTGGGAAACAAAACAATGTGATTGCCTGTAGCGTCTTTTCTTCTTCCTCCTTCTGGGATCTGGCCATCCCATCCCTCTGAAAACACACAGATATCAACATATCTTGATTTGGTTTGGCTGCTTCATATTGTTAATTTAACATATCCTCTTGAACAAAGCGTTAAAATTGATAAGCTGGGAATTCAATGTTTTAGGGTGAGTTATGACGGAAGAAGGGGCCGACTTCGGATACATCCACACTACCACATCAATTCTGCTCCAGATACGCCTCTTGTCCACACTACTCTGGAGTTTTAGAGCAACTTAAACAGAGAAGTTTGAAAATGCTGCTGGACCAGTTTCAGTTGCCTTTTCAAACTAAAACGTATTAGTATGGATGTAGCCTATGGCCCCACCTTTTAAACTCTGTGTCCTGCAATCCTCATATCAGAATCGTTTACTTGTTGTTCGGGTTCGTATTTTGGAAACAAACAACTCTATGAGCAGGTTAAGTTTCCACACTGGTCATTATGAACTTGCTACAGCAACAGAACTGGCTCCTGTGCAGTTAATATAGTTATTACATTTGTTTTCCAAATTTGACATCAACAGAAACAGGGGAATTTCCTTGAGCCAGCTAAAAATCTATGACAAGAAATTGTTGTATTTCTTACCACTAACTGTGGATAATATACTACGTTGGACAGACCACACAACTTTGCCTTGGATTGTGTATTACTGTGATCTGTCTCTCTTAGCAACACATCAGGTGTACTTTCTCAGGCAAATCTCATGTTACTACATGGTGTGACAGTGACAAACTGACCTTGGGAAACTGGTAGGTGATCTGAGGCTCATAGCTGCTTCCATCCTTGTTCTTCTTGAGGCTGACAACCACCAGATACTCAAAGAAGTACTGACCACTCAAGTAACGTTGCTGCCTGGATGTGTTGGGTTCCACTGCTTGGCCGAGTGGCTCTGCAGGCTCCTGGTCTTTCGATCCTTCACAGAGTGTAGAAATACATAGTGAAGGGTTACTGCTGTAGTCCAAACAGAAATGTCCACAGGCCTCTTTCTCAAACTACCCATCTGTCCTGTGCACTGCACTTTACTGCTCTGCTCAGAAACCATCTGTCACCCCCACATCAACAGCAGTCAGATTCCTTTGAGCCTCTGAATTATATGGTTATTTAGAAATGACTTGTTTATAAATTTCTTTTGATAATATCCTTGAAATAAAGCTGAAAGCTTGCATTTCACTTACATCGTGATGTTTCATATTCATTGTGGAGGTGTAAAGTGGAGAAAGTGTGTATCATGAGTTACACTGTTGTCACTGTGGAAATAACTATCATTGGATTACTCTTCCTGATGATTTTCAGATAAGCGCTACACAACATTTTTTATTTCTGAGCAGATCCATGGGCATTTATTAATGAGCTATGTGACTTTATCTTCAGAAAGTGTAATTCAGACTCTGAATATTTAAATCTGTGTATCATGTCAGTGAAGGAGTGTAACTTTTGATCTTGAGTGTATACGGAGTAAATACAGAACCACTGACTAATATAAATAGAACAGAAATTAGAAAACAAGTCAGTTACTTGAGTCAGTAAACTAAAACAAAACTAAAGTGGTACTAAGACACCATGATAATAGGAGTAATTATAAGGATCATGTGCCTGAATCATGTCGCTTCAACAGAGTACTCACTCTCTTTTTTGCCTCTGCGGAAGGAGGACCACATGGCACTAAACCTCTTGAGGGCCCCTTGTCGTCCACCTTCATCTTCACCTGATGGGATGGGATCTGATGGAGAAACAAAAGCTGCACATCACTGACACTGTCACTGTCACACAACAACATTACCCCCAGCTCCTCTTTTTGACTTGTTGTTAAAACTATATTTAACAGAATAGACAATGCAGAGAAGAAGTTTTGGCATTTTAGATCATTGTTATTTATAAATAAGTTTAGGTTATGGTTCAACTTAAATATCGAGGCTCAATTGTATTTATTTGCCGCACGATAATGTGATATCATGACAGTCCTATTATCAGTTATGAAACCTTATTTTGACAATGCTTGGTAATATGAAAAGAGAGAATTTTATATTGTCAGTCAAAAGGGAAATGTATCATCAAGAAACAGCCTGATTGGACTTCAGCGACTTTTCTTACCGTGGTTTCCAGCAACATCAGAGATGAGGTTTCCTATGGGCTGTTCACCTACACAAGACAGAGGTTTGGTGAATATAATGCTACTCAGGATAAGTCCTGATTCAGTAACAGGGACTTTACAATCGCAGCCATTCTACTGGCATTATGCTACACTGTGGAAAATATTATATTGATAAACCTGAGGTAAAAAATCATCTAAACTCAAACCAAGCACCCAGTAGAGCTCATACCTCCAGCCGTGCACTTAAATTCCCTATCAAATCCATCATGTTCATTCGGACATTTCGGTTCTATAACTTTTGAGGATACATATAAGCACTTGATGCAATACCGAATCCACATTATCTCAGCTACACATTAGTGGTAGTTTTAGGATTGGAGCATTATTTGTTAGCATACATTGGCTGAAAAGACCCTACATACTATGAAAGCCCATTTAAATCTGCTCGAACCACATTTTGATTTGGCTCTGCACCAGATTGCATGGATGTCAGTCCCCTAAACGTGGCTAATTAATTTTTTTAAATCAAGGCCATGAATTATTCCCTCAGATAAATTGAAGAATGTCAAATAAAACTTCAAACAAATGTTGAAGAAAGTGATTAAAAAAACCCTAACCCAGACTTGATGAATTAAAATGTGAACCTCAAATGAAGGATGTGAGAAACTACTCTGTACCAGTAAATTGTGAGGAAGTTACTATATGATTTAAAAGATTTAACAAAGGAGGAAAACTGAACATTGAATGGATTCAACGTACATTTGGCCTCAGAAAGAACACAATGAAGTGACTGCATGACTTTTATGAATTTGAGAGGTGGGTTTCCTCCTGATTATAAATGCATAAAATAAATGTGCAATATGTATGAGAAACAACGTGACAACAGATAATATGACCTCAGTAAGTTAATGCAAGGCAAGAAAACTTGTGCGTTTGCATTTTTTAAGATCTGAAGCTCTCTCCGTTTTCACAGATGTACATGTGATGGAAATAATCAAAATACTTATTTAAAAATATATTTCTGTGCGCTTGTTGAAAAAATTGCTGGAAATATTACGCATTATAACCTTTGAATTCAGGTCACAGCCATGAGTTACTTATTAACCTTGATATACGCAGTCAGATAATCAAATAGCCTAAAGCAAACACTTGGGAGTCCATGTGGTCTGGAATACAGACTGAACTTTGAGTCTGAACAGCTGAAATAGTTGAAGCTCAACTATGTTAAATCAAAGGTCAACAGTTTCATTGTTTCGCTTGCATTTGTGACTGAAGAACTGAATCTTAGAATGAATGTATGACTGTATTATAGAGTTGTACAGACTGCACAGGCTTCCGTGCAGAATCGTGCAGCATGAGCCACTCAAAATTAGCAAATGTGAGGGTAAAATATTCATGTCACATCACTGTCAGTTCTGCGACTGTATTTTTCTTCATGTCAGGAACCAAGACCACAGGAGTTTGATCAAGAAGCTCATAAAAATTTAGATGAGTGAGTTAAACTTATATATAGCTGGGCTATTTCACTGTGTCAGGTACACATTCTGTTTGATAAATATTTATATATATATATGATAGGATAGAGTAAGCAGATACCCAATATTAAAGGAATCCAACAGGTCCAAAACAGCTTTTTGATGACTATGGCTACTTTCTGACATGCAGTGAACTCCATTGACATTCCCTAGTAAAAAGTCCCATAAAGTCTGCAAAAACTCCGGAGGCACTAACCTAGACATTTGCGTTTCTAAATGCTAATCAACAGCCGATACAAAGGCTTGAATGACTTGGCTTATTCCACTAATACTGCTAACAGACACACCCTGCAGATACACAAAACTGGCCAGCTTTAACCAAGCCATTAGTGACCCTCATTCATTAATAGCAATATAACAAAAGTCCAATTCGATAAATATATATCAATATAAGCCATTGTGTAAACACAGTGAGGAGGAATAACACCTTTTATCGTTCTCATAATTTTAAAAATGTTTTGTTGTTAAGAGAATGTGTTAAAGTTTTAAAATCCCTTCACCTTCAATCAATGACAATATAAGTCTTTAAACTTTAAAGAAAATAATTACATGAAATTTATTGCAATTATAATCAATACTGTATATTAGATTCACAACTTCTGATTTCAAACTTAATCACAATGTACTGGAGCAGCCATCAATAACATCTCCTTGTTGTATCAACAGCAGCACTCTGTTGAATCACTTGTTTACTGCAGACTCTCAGGAAAGAATTTTTATACTTGTGCTGCATTCAAGTCACATGGGAAAAAATTGTCCGTTTGTCATCTTTTAGATAGTGAATGTACAGCAGTGGTTTAGCATAACTAATACAGAAACAATCTTAAACTGATTATTTTTTTTCTGTAACAAAATAGAATAGAATAGAATAACATAAAAAAGAAGTGCTATATAATGTCTTCATCTAACTGCTTGGGATAAAGTTAATTTAAGCATCGGGGTAGCATTCAAGAGTGGAAGTAGGGGAACTGATTTGACCAAACCCACAAACTCATAGGAGAAATGATACATCATACTGGGGTGTCCGAACCTCATATTTACCAAATGTGATGAAAGATGGGGAGTCAATATTGTTGCAAACATTCATAGTGCCGGAAAAGGTTTACTGACACGAAGGGTGTGGTCTATATCCATCCCTTCAGCCTTCTTGTGTACAAACACACCCCTGCCACCACCGCAGAGTCACTGGATCCGCCCACATATTTGGATCATCTTAAAAATTGTATTATTTAGTTTAATTGTTAAAAGAGTTCTTTCCTAATCCATACTGCATCCTTCATGTTTTAGTCGCAAAATCCTGCTAAAAGACAGACAGTTACTCCATCATCATAACCTCCTAGTGGTAAAAAAGAAGGGCACTCAGAGTGTCTACCTACACAGTCCCCTTATAAAACCACATCTAAATTCATTCGTTCCAGCTGTTTTTACGTAATCCTGCTAACTGACAAGTGCAGATGAAAACATAACCACTTTGGCAGAGGTGGCCATAGCTGCTCACTGCCCTGTGTGTCCTTCACCAGATGGGTTAAAAGCAGAGGTTAAATTTCCCTACCAGCATGAGTGTGCCTGTGCATGTCTGTGCATGTGTTTGGGACAAATAAATGTAGCTTAATCTTAATCTTAATCTCAAATGCACTGAAATCCCTCAAAAAATATTATATGATGAAAATCATATTTGCATGTCAGAGATGAAAACTGGTCAAAAAACCTAGACAAAAACTGAAAGATTAAACTTAAAGACTGGTAACTCTTTGCCCCAGGCTGCCTTCATTTAGGTTAGTGGTTGTCTGTGCAATGTTTAGTTTGCTGTCAAATAGGTCTCGCATTTATCGACACTTAGACTTTTATATTAATTAAAAAAGCTGAGTGAGCACAAACGTTACATAATAAAGACTGAACTCCAAAACAAAATCCCCATGCACATTATCCTGGTTTCACTTTCGGCCTGGTTCACCTCCCTGGTTCCTGAAAACAACCTTTACTTAAGTTAACAATACAAAATCTCTATTGACAGGACAAGGAGCTTGTACTAGGTAAATAGCAATGGCGTGATAAGGGTGTAAATAACAATCCTGTTGAACAGCTTTATACCCTGAGGCTGCTGAACAAGTTACAACACTGAGCTGTCTCGTCTGTAAGCAAAGGAGGGTGTACCCACTGAGGCTTAAACAAGAACTGAATCCTGTTCATGAGTTGTTTTCAACTTAGGAAACATGAAACTGTTGATTTAAAATAAAAGTTGCCCACTTTGTGTATAGGTTGTAAATTGTGTGTGACGTTTTATTCCAAATAAAGCATTTTTTAGCTAACTTTTACATTTCCTTTTCACTAGTGATCCATTTTAGGAATCCTACTGTGAAGCCAGTGCGGAAAGGCACATTAAACCCGAAAAAAAATGTATTTGTCAATGCAGCTGTTGAGGCAGAAATATAATCACCCATATTACACATGTGGATCCATTAAAAAGCTAAAAGTTGATATGCTAATATCTGATGCCAAATGTACTAGGTATAAGTTGATTTTAGCTGGGAAACTAGCTTAAGTACGTGCACTGGTTACAACCACATATCTGGCTTTAGTCATATAGTTATAAGGTTCAACAAAACACCAAAATAACTTGCATGACTTAACTGAAACACACCAAAGTGCAAGTTGTATTTAGTGGAAATAATCTGATGGCTTTAAGAAACAAACCACTGAAGTCAATTATTATTGTGATTATTATTATTTCTAATGATAATTATATTTAATAATAATAATAATAACAGGCCATCGTATCAAATATAACATCATTACGTCTATAAATATCACTCTTTTCATTTTCATTATAAAAACCAGTCTGACAAACTAATGGAGGTGTAACCAGTGGTGGAGCACATGACACCCGGATATAAGAGTTCACAGACCTGTTTGAGACAGGTTACAGGATCGCTACTGAACCAGTTAGTCGGTAACATGAGTCACGTTGTGCTGTTCGTGCCGGGCTCGCACTGTGAGTATGTGGTTCCTAGAGCAGTCTCCGTACAAAGTTATGGTCAGTACTCACTCCATCTGTTCTGTGCGCCTCCTCTCCTCCTCCTCCTCGTCACCGCTTCACTCATGGCTGCTCCACACACACCTCGGTACTCTGGGTAGTTTCAGAGTCAGTGACACAGCAGCTGTAGCGGCTCTCATCGTGTCCTCTCCGACTCAAACATGTCATCCTGCTCCGTGTGCTCACTTCCAACCAAAACCCCCAGCCGCACCACCAGCACCAACCGTCTGAGCTCAGGAGCTGCTCTCCGTGCTGCGTTCAGGGGACGAGCGAAAAAAACGGTGCGATGCGACTTTAGTTCGCTGTAACGAGGAGCCTGGTTTGCTGCCAGTGAACACAACAAGCAAGTCAGCCACATTTACTTAACAACAGCTGGACAGCGCCGAGGGTTAACTTAAGTTCATGTAGAGAAACAGAGATCCGCCAGGCTTCCTCCTTCCAGCTGCAGGCAACAACAAGCTCTAACACGAACATCTGGAGTAGACCAGCGCAGCTCTTACCTAATAAGAACCTGTTTATGGACGGTTCTCTGGGCCAAAACTATATATATATTTATATAGATACATAAATAATTATATAAATACATAAATAAAAGGATAAATAAACAGGTAGATAGTTATCAAATTAATTGCCTGAATAAATGTGAATTTATAAATATATTTATATATTTTTATTTATCTTTTTATCAATATATTTCGAATTTTATTTAGACATTTATTTATAAATTTCAAATTTTATCTATTTATTTATTTATACTTTTATTTATCCTTTGCGTAACCTGCTGCACAGTACATTTAAAAACTGTCAACTGTTGGTTAAAGCTTCTGATTGGTTTGTGAACAGTGTTACAGACCCAGCAGGCGCAACCTGAGTTTGGTTTGCACTGTGAAGCTACAATCCAGCAGATGGAGATGAGGCAGAAAGAAATCATAGGATTCAAAAAATCTATAATATGGTCTTTTATAAATGATAATTATTTCATTATTATCTGGGAATATTGTAAATATTAACATTCTAATATACTCTCTATACCAGTTGGTGATGATAATTAGGGCTGAAAGATATTGGGAAAACATGCGATATGAGATAATGTTGTTTAATATCGCGGTGACGATATGATTTGTCATAAATGAACATAAACAGTCCCTGGCTAAGGTGGTTGAGTCCATGACAGCTCCGTGGCCGGGAGAAGGCATTTATTCATGTATTTAATAATGTAATTATATATTTATTTATGTATTTATTTATCCTTTTATTAATTTTGTATTAATTCATTATGTATTGAAATATAGAGTTTTGGCAGAGAAACCTGTATTTATATGTCATGATAACCAGTCAAAGCACTCTACAGCACAGTTTTGCCATTTACCCATTCACACACATATTCACGCAGTGCATCTCTATTTATCACTCATCACTCATGCACTGCCAGCACAGCCATCATGGACAATATGGTGCTCAGTAACTTGCCCAAAGACACTTTGGCATTCACACTGGGGGATCCTGGGACTGAACTGTCGGACGACGCATATTTCCAGCTTTTCACTACAATACTTAAATTCATATTGTTGCCACAGAACTGCTTGCATCACACAGATAAAAGGAGACAATCGCAGATTTAAACTGATTCTGCAGATTTCTAAAACACTGGTAAAAGTTTAGCAGAGGCCTATGGGCCATCTAACTTAATGTTTTGGACCTTACATTTATCATAATGGAAACCATTATACACAAATCAGAAACAGCATTTAAACAGTTAAAGTGTTAATGTTGTGGTTGGTCTATGCATGTAAAGTAGTGGTGTGTTCCATTTGAATGTCCCCTGAAATTGGATTTCAGACTCAGAGACAGACGAACCTCTTCAGCCACGACCTCATAATCCAAGATGGCTGTTCCATGCATTAAAAGTCAAAGAGCAGATACTATTATCACGTTCATTTTATTTGTCCCTCATTAAAGCAGTCATTCACTGAGTGCTGCCCAACATTCACATGTGGACATATTGGTATGCATGTATTCAAATGTATATTGGTGGCTTATACCCAGATGTGTAAAGTAACGAATTACATTTACTCACGTTACTGTAATTGAGTAGTTTTTTTGTGTACTTTGTAATTTTTGAAATGGGTTATTTTACTTTTATTTAATTCGATTTTAGAAGTATTGTACTTCGCAACATTGGAAATTACATCCGTTACAGTTTGAGAATCAGTGCGCTACACAGGGCCGGCCCTAGCACATTTGGCGCTCTATATAAGCTTCACTCCTGCCCCCCCCCCCCCCCCCCCCCGATAAAAATGTGCATTTCTTTCAAATAAACACAACAACGATCGCAGAGTCAGGTTGCAAGCATTTGATTTAGACAGCGTCTCTCCTCAGGAGAAGGAAAACATTCTGTAACGTTTTAGCTAGACCTCAGATAATATGAACATGTTCACCGTTCAAATTCATTATTTGTTTTGAACTCGTTCATGCAAAACACTGCCTGAAACTCAATAGCCTACTGGCCTACCTGCCTCTGCCGCCTGGGAGCGACTCTTCAGCTGTGCTTTTCAAGGTGAGCTCTACTCACCTTGAAAATCAGCTGTTGCTCAAACTCAACAAGAAGTGTGTAGACTAGTGCTCTAAAGGTGGACCAAAGTTTAACCAAAAGTTTAAATATACAGTGGGACAGCGGCATTTGAACTTTTTATTTTAGCTGTCATGTGGTTCATGTCTTGACATGTCGTCCCAAAAGTTCTTAAATGTTGTGTTGACATGTTAAATGTTTAATGTTTGACATGTTTAATTACATTGCACTTATATTTGTAAAGATACTGCTTTAATTAAAAATTAAAGCGGCCCCCCATCAAGTTGTTGAAATAACTAAGTAACTTTACTTTAAGTACATTTTAAATGAACTACTTTTCACTTTTACTTGAGTAGATTTTTAGATGGGTACTTTTATTTGTACTTAAGTAAAATTTCATCAAAGTAAAGGTACTTTTACTTGAGTACAATATTTCAGTACTTTTTACACCTCTGCTTATACCTGGCTTTAGAGCAAAGCCCTCGTCCCCCACACAATGCATAAAAAAACTCTTTTTCTAGAACCCTGTGAACTGAGGCCTGAGTTAAATGTAATGCAAAATACATACTGTGATATATTTATAAAGATCCTATCACAGCCACAGAGGTCATTGTTCAACCTAAATCACACAACTAATAGAACTTCTCAGGAATAGTAAATTGACTTTGACAGAATTAGATTGTCAATGTGACATCATAAATAAGGTAAAATAATTCATGTCATCATTTGCAATAGCACATTTTTGAGATTTCGTCCTTCTAACATCCCAGACTCATTTTAAAGGTTATTTTTTCTTGTTTCTTCTTATGTTGAATTATTTCCTGTTTTATTTTGTACACTCAACTCTTGTGTCTTCTCAGCAAACCTCACTTCCTGCCCTGTGTTCCTCAACCAGTGGATCACCCTGATTGTTTCCACCTTCACCTCCCTAGTTTCTCCCTCTAGTGGATTTAGTCTCTGTTGTCCTTCTTCCGTTTGAGAGTTCACTGTAGTATTTGAGTCTCACATCCCAGCCTTTTGTTCCAAGTATCTTTGTGTTTTGGACTCATATTCTGTTTTTTAACTTCCTCTTTGCTTAGTGATTTGGAAACAGTAACCTGAACCCCTTTTTTTATATTATTTAGCTCTACTACTCTGTGTGTCTCATCTCCTCTGTCTGTTGGCTGCCAGCTGGGTATCACTCCCTCCTTCTTCTCTTGTTTTTCATTTCCCCCTGTGTGTGAGGGTGAATGCTGTTACAGGATGTGGCTGCAAGTCTTCTCCATCCTGTCCCCTCCGCACCTGATCACACCTGTTGCCACCATATTAAGCCCATTATTCACCCAGTATTCATTAAATTTTCTGTTTAACCAAGTTGTATACTGAGACTCTGTTCCTGCGTTTTGATCATGTTTTCACCTGTGACCCTGACTCCTGCCTGTTTGTCAGGCTCAAACCCTCCATCTGTTCTAACTGCTCCCTGTCTGGTTTCTGTCATGTCACGTTCCAACTGGATTAGATTCATCACTTGCCATCTCATCTCCGCTCTCACCCTGTTCACATACAAACTGTTAGATCTGTTGCTCATTCTTATATTCAGTAAATCTCGTTTTAACTTTAACTCTGCCTTCATGTATTAGTTTAGCATTGAGGTCCAATACTTGCTTTAAACTTTACACACAGGTGTTGTCATAGACAGAAATAATATTTATAAGATGGAAGCCCAATATATAATAAGAAAATTATTACAGTTTTTTCCCATGTTTAAGACTCTGCTCTGTCAGGGAGCTTTCAGAAATTCATAGCAGCAACAATATTCTCCAGGAGAATTAATCCCCCAACCCAATGCATGATTATTACATTTCAGTTTACGTGTATGTCATCAGAGTAAAGGTGTGCTCAGACTGAACACTTGAAAATATTCCCCTTTGTGTTTAATGGAACACAACTCAAAGTGCCGGGTCATAATAGCTGCACCTGTTTGAATATGATTGGATGTTATTGGTCACCTGGAAGCCAAGAAGCTTCTGAATTAGCCAGTCACAGTGAAGCTTGAATCGAGCTGCTGATCATTTAGTGTCACTTTGTAACATACCTGTCTTCTTCACCTGGTCTTGAGAACCACAGGGCTGGGAGGCACCATCACCATCGAAGACCGGCTCTGAGATTGAAAGGCAAAAAATGAAGTGTACAAGGTTTGTATTGACAACTCTGACCAGTTGGTGTTCTTCATGAGGGACCAAATCGATTTGTCATGCTATTGAAAGAGAATGTCGAATTAAGGTCACCATCTTGGTAGATTAAAATTAGTGAGAGGAGCTGAAATATGAAAGTATCATATTTACCCTTCCTAGATGACTCTCGCACTGATGAAAACGACGGCAACCCTCTGCGCCTTCTAAATCCACCCTCTTCCTCGCTGTTGTGCCTTTCTGTAGAAAATTCATGACATGCAGCAAGAGGTGTCAGTAATTAAAAGGCTGTCTGACGTGCAGGAATTGTCTTTGACCAAATATAGGCATTTTATAATTTTTTGAATGTTTGTGACTTGATCATACTTTTTATACGAAGATATGAGAAGTTTCAACCTCTCCTTGTGTTTGGAGACAGTTGCTGCTCCACATCACAGCCACAGAGGTCATTGTACAACTTAATTCACACTACTAATAGAACTTCTCATGAATAGTAAATTGACCTTGACAGAATTAGAATTTTTGTAATTCTACGTAATTGCTAATTAGTCTTAGATTATTTTGACGTAATGTAAATGTAACAACATAAATAAAGGAAACAAAATTATAACTTAATTTGCAATAGTCCTACACACATTTTAGAGATTTCGTCCTTCTAACATCCCAGACTCATTTTAAAGGTTATTTTTTCTTGTTTCTTCTTATGTTGAATTATTTCCTGTTTTATTTTGTACACTCAACTCTTGTGTCTTCTCAGCAAACCTCACTTCCTGCCCTGTGTTCCTCCACCTGTGGATCACCCTGATTGTTTCCACCTTCACCTCCCTAGTTTCTCCCTCTAGTGGATTAAGTCTCTGTTGTCCTTCTTCCGTTTGAGAGTTCACTGTAGTATTTGAGTCTCACGTCCCAGCCCTTTGTTCCCAGTATCTTTGTGTTTTTGTACTCATCTTCTGTTTTTTAACTTCCTCTTTGCTTAGTGATTTGAATACCGTAACCTGAACTCTATTTTGAGACTTAAACTCTACTACTCTGTGTGTTTCATCTCCTGTGTCTGTTGGCTGCCAGCTGGGTATCACTCCCTCCTTCTTCTCTTGTTTTTCATTTCCCCCTGTGTTTGAGGGTGAATGCTGCTACAGGATGTGGCTGCAGGTCTTCTCCATCCTGTCTCCTCGGCACCTGATCACACCTGCTGCCTCCATATTAAGCCCAGTATTCACCCAGTATTCATTCAATCCTCCAGTTGTATACTGAGACTTCTGTCCCTGCGTTTTGATCATGTTTTCACCTGTGACCCTGACTCCTGCCTGTTTGTGTGTCAGGTTCAAACCCTCCATCTGTTCCCACTGCTCCCTGTCTGGTTTCTGTCATGTTTAAACTGGATTAGATTTATCTGCCTCTCCGCTCCCCCCCCCCCCGTTCACCTACAAACTGTTATATCAAACAAACTAATCCCCCAACCCAATGCATGATTATTACATTTCAGTTCATGTGTATGTCAGCAGAGTAAAGGTATGTTCAGACTGAACACTAGGACATTTTTCCCTTTGTGTTTAATGGAACACAACTCAAAGTTCCGGGTCATAATAGCTGCACCTGTTTGAATATGATTGGATGTTATTACACCTGGAAGCCAAGCAGCTTCAGAATTAGCCGGTCACAGTGAAGCTTGAATCGAGCTGCTGATCATTTAACGTTGTGACATTGTAACACACCTGTCTTCTTCACCTGGTCTTTAGAACCACAGGGCTGGGAGGCACCATCACCACCTAAGACCGGCTCTGAGATTGAAAGGCAAAAAATAAAGCGTACAAGGTTTGCATTGATAACTCTGACCATGGTGTTCTTCATTAGGGACCAAATTGATTTTTCATGTTATTGAAAGAGAATGTCGAATTAAGGTCACCATCTTATAAATGTGTGAGTGGAGCTGAAATATGAAAGTATCATGTTTACCCTTCCTTGATGACTCTCGCACTGATGAAAACAACAGCAACCCTCTGCGCCTTCTAAATCCACCCTCTTCATCGCTGTTGTGCCTTTCTGTAGAAAATTCACGAGATGCAGCAAGAGGTGTCAGTAATTAAAAGGCCGTCTGACATGCAGGTATTGTCTTTGACCAAATAAAGGCATCTTTTTGAATGTGTGTGACTTGATCATACTTTTTATACGAAGAGATGAGAAGCTGAAACTTCTCCTTGTGTTTGGAAGCAGTTGCTGCTCCGCATTCTGAGAGAAAAAGAAACAAGAATACACTTAAGTGTAATATAAGACTAAATAAATTTGTTGACAAGAAAGGAATTGTATCACAAGAAAATAAAATGTTCTGACTTGCAAGCAAAGAAATAAGTCTATATCCCATCAGCGTCTGGCATATTCAGAATAAATTTGACACCATTTGACATTTAATCTTGATCTTGATGCGGAGCTCAACATGGTGATGACTGCTACATTGGGTCAACAATATGTACTTTGTTAAGGTTAGAGAAGCATCATGGTTGGGTTGAAATTACTCAATTGAGGTGAGAGGACATTTTATGTTATGGTTACAATAATACCAATATGGTTACAGTTATGAAACTATCCTGGAAATTCCCTACTGATTCTACCCACGTGTCTTTCTGCCTGTATGAACTGTCTATTAATGCATGTCTGTCTGTCTGTAAGTCTGTATTATGAACACATAACTTAAATGTTCAACTTGCTTGACGTCTCACTTGCATGTGCATGCTTACAGTTTTTCTCGATTGCATAAACACTAAAATCAAAAGTATTACACAATTATCAATACCTTACACTCAAGGAGAAAATATCGGCCAAGATCTGAACCACTTTAAGCACAATGTCAGCCTCACACTTTTTGCAAAACAATATACACAGTGATCTGCAAAACACTAAACACACTTGTGTTATATTAGACACATAAGTATATCAAAATATCACTTTCTTGCAATCCCATAGCACTGACAGACAAACGACCACCCCTATGAGCTAATTGGTTAAACACATCCATCAGGTGCTCAAACACATGATTGCTTAATTGTAGACACAACAATCAGGTTTAAGCACTATACAAATGCAGCAGCTGAGTTCACCTGACTTCAACCAAAATGGAGCTTGAGCTCAAAAAAGAAGAAGAGTGAGCACTGTGATGTTGAATACTGCACACGTAACCTTTATAATGTAAATGTACTGTATACCAGACCTATGCTGAACTATACAATCTTGTCTTTCACTGTATTTCTGAGAGTTTTACAGATGGATGAGGAAATCCTGCATCAATTCATATCCATAGATGAGGCAGGGTTCAACCTGACAAAAGCAAGAAGGAGAGGCAGAAATATCATTGGCCACAGGGCTATAATCAATGTCCCAGGGCAACGTGGGGGTAACATCATCCTTTGTGCTGCCACTACACAGAATGGGGTCCACCTCCGTCACGCCAATATGGGCCCTTACAACACACCTCACATTCTCACATTTTTGGCCCGATTGATAACCAGTAAATATGCAAAAACTTCAGAATTAAATTGTTAAATTACTTATCATAGAGTCCAAAATGTTGTGCAGTATTTATGTATTTTTTTTTTTTTTATTTGAACATGTAATATGAATAATGTCCTAGAAATCTCTGTTTAAGTTTAACATGTCCGAGCACAGAGACAGAAGTTTAGGAGAAACCATATCACACCTCTGGTGTCGCTAACTACCCAGTGTGACCAGTGCATGTGGTTGCGATTACGATTATTGGTCCTGACCAAACCAAACCAGTGAAAAACGAAATAAATTAGACAAAATGTTTTAATGTATGTAGAATAGAAAACGGAATGCAGAAATTAAATCATATATAAGTTACAAATATACACATTCTGAACTACAGCCACCAAGTTGTGGGTTGTACTTTACAATCCCAAATATTTGAGGACCTGTTAGTTTTTGTTAGAATCAGTTTCTCATTCTTGCAATTTGGATATTAATGTAAAAATCCTCTTTGTTTTGACACACACACACACACACACAAACACACACACATACACACACTCCATTGCTTAAGCACAATTTTGAAAACAGGGCCCAGTTTTTCAAAGCACTACACAAATTAGCACAACCACACACCCAATAAGCAGAACACCTCAGATCCTTTGCCAAACAAAAAAATGGAATTTTGTTACCATATGAAACACACACGTTTCATATGACCTAATTCTGTTTGAACCAGTTACACACTGCTGTTGCTAACCTAAA
The DNA here is from genome assembly GCF_949316205.1 of Platichthys flesus. Lineage (NCBI taxonomy): Eukaryota > Metazoa > Chordata > Actinopteri > Pleuronectiformes > Pleuronectidae > Platichthys > Platichthys flesus. The sequence goes on along the minus strand of NC_084951.1, from coordinate 2,028,333 downwards.
GCTCTTTAAGCAATTCTACTTCTCAGTGATTACACTGCTGTAAATGAAGTACACAGAAAAAGTGCAAATATACAATAAATTCACCAAACACTACACAAGACAAATGCCGCAGCCTGATGAAAGTATAATGTATATCTGTCTATATACCCAAATCAGTCAACATGTCAACATGGAGAATCACAACATACATATCCCAGTGTTCATGCTACTACAGTAGTGTGCATAAAACTGTTAGCTCAGCAAATATCAGACAAACAGAAGATTCTGTATCCAGTACAGGTTACAATGACAGATGCCACTGTATATCTGCTAAGATTTGGCTGAACTCTAACCCTAACTCCCTTAGCGTCAATCCGTGGTTCACAACATGGTCAACAAGTGTTGCGCGAATTTCATTTGATACATTTTGTCTTCTTGTACTTTGAGCATGTTCTACTCCTGCTTCAGGTCTTCTTCTTCCTCTACCACCACCTTCGCCTCTACCTCTGGCCCGGCCTCCGCATGTTCCTCTTCCTCCTTCTCCGCCTCCATGGATTCCCGCTCTCATCCTCACTCTTCTTCTTCTTCTGACTCCTTCCATTTTTGTTGAAGTCAGATGAACTCTGATGATGCATTTGTAAAGTGCTTAAACCTGATTACAATTAAGCAATCTTGTGTTTGTACACTCGACGGCTGTGTTGAACTGATTGGCTCATGGGGTTGTCATTTGACAGGCAGTGCTTTGGAATTACAAAGAAGTGACATCATGATATACTTCTGTGTCTAATGTAAACAAGTGTGATTAGTGTTTTGGTAATCAATGTGTGTATTGATTTGCAAAAAGTGTGAGGCTGACATTGTGCTTATAGTGGTGCTTATCTGGTCCGTTGTTTTGCTCCTTGAGTTTAAGCTGAGTTATAGTGTTTATGCAATCGAAAAAAAATTTAAGTTAAAGTTAATGTGATGGTCTCTGAGCAGGCCTCCCCCGCGGGGGTTTGGTCGTCAAGGAGATGTAGCTCATCTGGTTTGGCTGCATCTTATAAGCTGGTGACACTCAGTCGATCTCTCTCCCCATGGTTTCCACAGCATTTAGTTTCAGTTCTGATTTGATTTTACACATTTCATTTCCTTTTCATTTCTTCAAATAACCTTAGTCTTAAGTAAAAATTCATATGTGGTCTACACTACTTTGTCCAGCCTTGAGCCAGGTTGTGACAGTTAAGAAAAGATCAAATAATAGTAAAGGAAGTAAAGTACAATGTTTTGTTGATTCCAACCATAAAAAGACCATTTCCCCTTTTAAAATTACATCAATTGAGATTATCAGTATATATACTGCAGGGACCCCAATTTAAAATCTATTTAACATGTATAGTCAGTGTTTCAAGTTCAGGTTGATCAGCACTTCAGTCTGCTCCTCCTCTGATACCGATGATATATTTTTGTTTCACTTACACAGAGAGAGAATGATACAAACATTGAGATGGTTTGAACCCTTGTGAGTACAATGCAATGTGAATTGATGAGATAGAACTTATTTCAAACTAAAGTAACTGCAGTATTCAGGAGTTAATCTGTTATCAGTTTTGGATTTTACAAGTTTGACTATAGAAAGACTGTCACTTATACTCTGTGGCCACATTTACAGTTTTTTACACATGATTAGAGTAAATGGTTCAGGTTCAAGTAATTACATTTCAAGCCTTCCCCTCTGAGTCAACACCAAAATGGTGTGCTGATGTAAATCTGCAGGAAGTAAAAGTGAAAAGTTGACAAAATGAAAGTTCTCTTTTCCTGCTGTCATGTGTTCATACGAACTGTCAGTTTCTCACACTTTACATTTCACTACAATTCAGTGTCAAGTTGACCATAAAGGAGCAACAGACAAAGAGTGTGAAACACACTTACCACTTGTGCTTGCTGTGACGTCTTATCCATTTTCTTGAGCTGATGTAAGACACTATTTATCCACTGGATTCCCTGTTAAAGAGCTGACTCCGACATTACGTTGACTTTACTTCTCCCTCAGTAAATAAAAGCTGAAGAGGTTCTCTTTCCCAGCAGTCAGTAGTATGAAGAAGCAAGTGCAAGTGTATGAGGAAGCGTTTATTTAAGAGAGCGGTTGGACTTCAGTCTAAGGCTGGGATTTCCTCTATCAATGTTTAACCACAATACTGTGACGCAGATGACACAATGTGTGTGTGTGTGTGTGTGCTGTACAGTTACACCGTTCGTCTACTTTTAAAACCAGTTAATTAATGTACTACTTAGACTTGGATAATGATTAGTACTGTGTACTTTCCTGACTCTTTAAATCATTTTGAGGCAACTGTCCCCGGTAAGATCCTGTGTAAGCCTGTTTGATTCTCAATAATTGATATGAATGTTAAATGTAATATCCTTGGAGTGCTCTGCCTTTGGGTCTTGAAATCTTTGACCATAACCAACTTGTGCCATCTATTGGTGATATAAAGATGGAGCAGGTGCCAGACGATAAGATGGTTGTGATGGAAGTAGTCCTGCTGTTTTGGATCATTTGTAGACAGTGCAGAAATGACTTGAAGGAACTGCAGTTGTCTATTCAGATGACATAAAAGTGTGTATAATGTCCCTCTGGTTGAAATGCAATAGTCTTGAGTTTTGGCCATCTTTCTTAAATAGATTCAACATATGAGGACATACTTGGACTATGGCCAGAGAAGGTCTCTGGTTCGTCTCTGGTTCGACTCAACGGAGAGACAACGAAAGACGAACCTGGATTGATCTGTCCAAAAATCCAAGAGTCTCCCTACCCTGTCTAGTGCCCCTGAGCAAGGCACCTTACTCCCCAAACATCTGCTCCCCGAGCGCCGTACATGGTCGCTCACTGCTCTGTGTGTCCTGCACCAGTGGGGTAAAAAGCAGAGATTAAATTTCCCTACCTGCATGAGTGTGCCTTTGCATGTCTGTGCATGTGTTTTGGACCAATAAATGGATATTAATCTTAATCTTAATATGCTGTTCAGAGTGCAAAGGGCATGATCAAAGTAATCTTGGAAATCTCAAAATGATGATAGTACGGCTAAAGAAAGATAACGCTAGATCAAGACCTTTGAAGCTTTGCTATCTGAAGCAATGATAAGGATCGCAGTATTATCAGAATTTAGCTGTTGTTTGCCATCCAGACTTTTATGGCTGTCAGACAAATCTCCCAACAAGATGTTTATCTGCTTAAAAGACAAACTGCCGAATAGCCTTATTTGCAGGAGATACTGAATTTGTGATGTGACTTGGGGTGGCTGTGTTTCGGGAAATAGGTTGTCCACTAACCAGAATGATGACGGTTCCATCCCAGTCGTTTATCTTTCCATCTGCCGAAGTGTCATGGGCATGATACTGGACCCCAAATTGAACCTAGTGGCTGTGTCGGCATTGTTTGATTTATGCCTGATAAAGAAATCGTTGTACATAGTTGCACTGTTTCATGTGATCAAAAGTATAATATACAGCAACATATTGCTTCTTCCAATGCTGAAGAAATCTCACTATCATCCTGTACATATACATACAACCCAGAGTTGGGACCCGGAAGCACAGCTGCAGTGCTAAACACTGCGCTCCCTCTGGATCAGTCACAAAACCACAACCCCATAGAGATTGTGTTTGTCCACCATCCGATTAAACTATTTAAATTAAACATAACAGACCGAGAATTCCACACAATAATCTAATACAAATTAACACAACCTCTGAAGCAACGCAGGAAACGAAGACTTTTAAATTTGGTCTTTTAAACATTAGATCACTGTCAACTAAGGCTATTTTAGTTAATGAACTAGTCTCTGATTACAACATAGATTTATTGTCCCTCACTGAGACGTGGCTGCATCCTGATGAATATGTCAGTCTAAATGAATATACTCCCCCCAGTCATATCAATAATCCTAAACCTAAACTCAGCTACAAATCATTTGAATGTCTTGTTCTTAGTCTTCCACACCAATCCAGGAAACACCAACAGCCAATCATATTTGCTGTAGTTAATCGTGCTCCGGGGGCTTATACTGAATTTTTTACGGAATTCCCTGAGTTTTTATCAAACTTAGTCCTAAAGAGCGATAAAATTATTATTGTTGGTGACTTTAAAACAACCCCAGGTTTCTCTTCAGCACTGTAGCCAGGCTGACAGAGAGTCACACCTCCACCGAACCCAGTATTCCTCGATCCCTAAATAGCAATATCTTTATGGCCTTTTTTAATGATAAAATTCAAACTATTACAAATAAAATCCACCATCTCCTGCCCTCAATTGGCACTAATACCCTCCCAACTAGTGCCAATTCTACCAATTACTTAGACAGCTTCTCTCTGATCACCCGTGATCAGTTTACCAAATTAATCTCAGGTTCTAAACCAACAACCTGTATCTTAGATCCCATTCCTACCAAATTACATTCTGCCCCTAATTGATAGTTCGTTACTTAACATTATCAATCTGTCATTATCATCAGGTTATGTACCACAGTCTTTTAAAATAGCTGTCATCAAACCCCTACTCAAAAAACCCACTCTAGACCCAGAGGTTTGAGCCAATTACAGACCAATATCTAATCTCCCCTTCATGTCTAAAATCTTAGAAAAAGTTGTTGCCAATCAGCTGTGTGAGTTTCTCCAGGAAAATAATATATATGAAGACTTTCAATCGGGGTTTAGAGCCAATCACAGTACAGAGACAGCCTTGGCAAAAGTCACTAATGACCTTCTAATAGCCTCAGATCAGGGACTTGTGTCTGTCCTCGTTCTGTTAGATCTCAGTGCAGCATTCAACACAATTGACCATCAAATTTTATTACAAAGACTCAAACAGTTAATTAACATTAATGGAACCGCCCTTAACTGGTTTAAATCGTATTTTTCTGATCGCTCCCAATTTATGCAAATTAATGATGAGTCATCTGTGCACACCAAAGTTAACCATGGTGTTCCACAGGGCTCTGTGCTCAGCCCAATTTTATTCTCATTATATATGCTTCCACTAGGAAACATTATCAGGACACACTCTGTAAGTTTCCACTGCTATGCGGATGACACCCAGTTATATTTGTCAAGAAAACCTGAACAAAGTAACAAAGTCAATTAACTAAACTTCGAACATGTCTCAAGGACATAAAAACCTGGATGACCTGCAATTTTCTCTTATTAAAATCAGACAAGACAGAGGTTATAATACTTGGCCCCAAACACCTTAAAGACGCATTATCTAGTGATATCGCTGCGCTAGACGACATTGCCCTTGCTTCCAATGACACAGTCAGGAACTTGGGAGTGATCTTCGATACTGATTTATCCTTTAATAGTCACTTAAAACAAATTTCTAGGATTTCTTTGCACTTGCGTAATATTTCAAAAATTAGACATGTCCTTTCACAAAAAGATGCAGAAAAACTAGTCCACGCCTTTGTTACATCGAGACTGGACTATTGTAATTCATTACTATCAGGCTTCAGCAGGAAGTCGTTAAAGACTCTACAGCTTGTCCAAAATGCCGCAGCACGTGTCCTGACGAGAACAAAGAGAAGAGAGCACATTTCTCCAATATTAGCATCGCTATATCGTGTATATTCGTTAGAGTATACCATGTTGGGACGTGTCTTAAACACAAAGACAGGCTTATATACTTCTGGACTCTCAGACATTCTCGGAGAGTCCTCCAGGTGTTTGTGTTATTTGCACTCTGACTTTTTGGGATTACTTTTGAATTAGGGAATTATCTCTGACCAGCTAATGGATGGGTTAAGAAGGAATGTTCCTGACCTGTGTGTCTTCATGTTCGGACACAGAAACAGGCCCTTATTTAGTCAGAAATCCCATGTGGGATGTGTTTTACCTGAAGTCATGGGTGGAACCAAACTCCCTATATAAATGTGTGTAGGACCCCAGCACGTCAGACTTTCACTATGTGTATCTCCGGGTATCTAGATGCCCGTCCCGACCTGTAATTTCTTGTAATAAACTTTGTTACACTGAAACTACTGGGTCCCCGGAATCCTTCCTTCATCATCAACAACTTCTACAACATCATTGACCTCTCGGCTGCATCAAATATACGATAGCTACACTGGCTTACAGTTAAATCTAGAATAGAATTTAAAATTCTCCTCCTCACCTTCAAGGCCCTTAATAATATAGCGCCTTTTTACTTTAAAGAGCTGTTAGTACCTTATAAACCCGCTAGAGCACTCCGCTCCCAGAATTCAAGCTTACTTGTCGTCCCTAAATTCTCTAAAAGTAGAGTAGGATCCAGAGCTTTTAGCCATCAAGCCCCTCAGCTGTGGAATAATCTACCACTTTCAGTTCGGGAGGCAGTCACCATCTGTTCGTTTAAAAGTAGGCTCAAAACCTTCCTTTTTGATAAAGCTTATAGTTAGAGCTAATTAGTGCGCCAGAACGTTACTTGTTCTATTTTATGACACATGACACACGGAGCTTCTCTTTCCAGCTTCTCCTTCCTCTTCTCCATCCCTATCCCCCTTCCCCGGAATCCCTTTGCTTTATCACCCGCAGATCCAGGACCTCTGTGGCCGCACCATGGATTGCAGTTGGTGGATCGCGCACCGGGGGTCGCGGTGTTGGATCCAGTGTGGCGGATTCTGAATCATGTACAGAAGCCAGATCTGAATTTCCCTCGGGATTAATAAAGTATCCATCTATCTATCTATCTATCTATCTATGTGGGCTGATCATGGTGCTGGTGGCGGACCCTGTGTCGCGTTGGCATTGGGCACGGGCAGTGGACCAGGACCGCGGTGGTGGCTTGTGATGGGTCCTGGTGGGCGGCGGTGGACGGTGACTGAGGACTGGAGTGGCGTCTGGTCTGGATGGTGGATCGTGGTCTAGAAGGTTGATAACATCCACTGGCGGTATGCATTAATTAGTGTGGCAGAACTTAACCTTTGTTCTAAAATAGAAAGCGTTTAGTTCAAAAAGGCATAGAGGTATTGATGTCTGATCTACTGAGTGGGCCACATGGTTTTCATAGTACTGCCATACAAACCAGTAGCCAGTCAGATTTACCTTGAGCCTCAGTGTACCCTCAAGTTCGGCCCGTATCATTGTTTCATTGATTACAAGGCAAAAACACCTGATGACGCTATGGTGCAAGGGGAATTTATGACCCATGACACACGGAGCTTCTCTTTCCAGCTCTCTTCTTCTCCATCCTTATCACATCAGAGTAATTCATATCACATCAATACAATATTTCGGACCCTTGTTCCCCTTCCCCGGAGTCCCTTTGCCTTGTCGCCCGCAGATCCAGGGCCGCAGCTGTGGGCACATCATCATGCATTGCGATTGTGGATCGCGTGTCGGAGGTCGCCTGGTGGATTCTAACCTGTTCAATGTGTAAACATAAAATATTTGGGCTCTACAGTGGCATGCCACTATTTAATCACTGTTTTAATTACATCTCCCATTCATAGCAGCAAAGTGATCATTACCCTCTCATTACAAGCAAGCATGTGCCCTGCCCATGGGAAGCTTGGTCAGTGCATTTAGATGTCCTCATCCCATTGAGGTTCTAGTAGTACATAGTACATCTTATATCAGGCTTATGTAGTACGCCATACTCAAAAATTGGAGTACCTGATATCTGAATGAAGAGCCTCACAGTCAATGACTGATCTGGTTGAAATCATTCTGAAAGAGGCAGCACTACTCTGAACCTGCTGCAGACAACTGGATATTCAAAGGTAGGGAACCATCTCGAGGCAGAATTATGAAAATCAAATTAATTTAACTATTCTTAAAAAGATTATGACAATCATGATTCATAATTATCTATATTTCATTTTGTAGATCAAGGGGTTGATACACTATCACCCTCTAATGACCAGCAGTGACTTATTGTAAACTCAATTGAGTTACTGCTGCTTTTGATTCTTATGTTAATTGAGGTTCCACCTCCAAGTTTTTCAGTCAGGCGTGCTGCTTTGACACTGTTTAGCCACTAGGGGTCATGCTGAGTTGTGAATGATGGTGACACGCAGCATTCAGTGACACAGAGGAAGAGACGGCAGGCACCGCACCTTCGACCAAGGTAATGAACAAAGACAACTCTGAAAATACGCAACAAACAGACTAAAGGACAACATGTCGGCTGTTTTCTTTCTTTAACCTTTACACCAAATTAACTGTCGATACACTACCGTACAACCTTGTATTTGAAAACAGACCACTCGAGGTGTTTTAGCAGAGAAGTGGCTAACGTTGGCGAGCTAACTTTCCCTTTGCTGTTTGCTTTGGGTAACTTCGGGTTGTCAAGTTCGTGAAAGTGAAGATCGAGGTTTTCCGACGAAAGCTTTCAAAATAAAGTTCCTAATAACTAACGGGTGAGAAACTGTCCTTCTGGGTCAGTTTTATTTTGAATATGGTTTCCGGTTTAGTGTCATACTTTATCTTCTGACTTCACCCAGTCAGGAACTTTAATAGCTAACTAGCAAGCTAACTGAAGTTAGCTGGTTAAAGTTGTTGTTTATAAGGCTATTGGATATTGGGAGCTGCGTAAACCTACCATCATATATCATATTTGAGCCAAGATAACGTTTAAGCACCTTACATGTTAAGTTAAGTTCGTATCTGCTTGTTCTGTGGGTGATGAATGGCTACGTTGCAACCGAGAGAAACAACTTCATAGGCGATGTGGTGTTTACGCTGACTGGTTCACAGAGCTGAGCAAAATTAGCTTCACTATATGTTTTTTAAATAGTTAGCAACACTATATTTCTTTATGGAGAACGACACGATGCGCCCTCGTTTAAATTCTGTACAAAATACGTTACCTAAACCTAAGGTCAGGTGGCATGAAACGCTACAAGCGTTTAGATTATCATCAATACAAGGCTGAAGATAATAACTGCTCGTTCTTCTTAAAATGAAACTGCTCACTGGTTAATATGAGGCGGTTCAGTATGAAGACAAACACATGGTTTCTATTTCGGGAAGCTTGACACCACCAAAATAATTTGCATGTAACCCCCATTGTAAAGGTTTTTGTGACAACGAAACATCCCCATATTTTATGTAGGGTCGTAACTGTATCAGGTTTTCTCTCTATAATGAGTTTTGAATTATATAACAGTATATTCCATATCACAATTATTATTTCCATCACCTTTATGAAAGTTGAAACATGAAATGATTTAGTTAAATTAATTGGTCGTTAATGTTTGATAGAAATATTAAGATTGAGATTAAGATGCATTTATTAGTCCCAAACACATGCACAGACATGCAAAGGCATACTCATGCATGTAGGGAAATTTAACCTCAGCTTTTGACCCATTCTGGTTCAGGACACACAGAGCAGTGAGCGACCATGTAAGGCGCTCGGGAGCAGATGTAGGGGGAGTAAGGTGCCTTGCTCAGGGGCACTAGACAGGGTAGGGAGAATCCTCTTGGATTTTTGGACAGATCAATCCAGGTTTGTCTTTTGTTTTCTCTCCGTGGAGTAAAAATGCAATTTGAAAAAAGATCATGACAGATTATATCTGATTCAATACCTGGTATTAACACCTGTCTTCAGAGATGTGATCATAAATGGTCAGTTCTAATTACAATGCACCCAAGTGCATTCCAAGATCCAATCACTTGGAGATGGTCCGGGACGCATCTGACCACATTGATTATGCTGTGTGGACATCAAACCGTCCTGGGCCAGGAAAGACCACCTAATTAACTGCATCTTCCAACCTGCTACCATTTCACTATTAATCAAACAAACTTTATCGTTTCGCAGTGACCGTACATCGATTTACCACAATATCAACACTGTTCACCACATAAAGACACTTTCCTTAAATTGATAAACTCTTTTCTTGACAGTATTGCTGTATGAGCTATATTCACTGCCTCCTTTCTATCTCACTCATGCACACGGACAAATTGACATAAGACACACCTTTGTACTCAGACTGGATAAAAACAGTATAATTAAGTCTATGTGAACACAGGACATTTGTGATTATTTGCGAGCAGGGAAGTTAGATCCAATCACAAGTGGTCACAGAAGACCCATTCAGGATACATTTTACTGTCGGGTGTGAAATGACAAACGTAGAGCTGACCACTTGATGGGAGTTTTCAGGATGGATGTTGATACCAGGTCTGAACAGGGCCAGTGAGACATAGTTCTACAATGAAGCAACAGCATAAAATACTATAGTTATTCAATTAAATTTTATTTTTACGGCTAAGAATCACAATACACATTACTGACCTGACAATATTAAAGAGGAACCCAACAATTCCCACCACAAGTAATCCAAATCCCATTAGAATCTTTTGTTTTATTATGGGGAGTGTACACATTTGTTTAGCTTTTAATGAATCTGTAGCAGGACAAATGATTTTGTAGAGGGCTGCTATGGGTTAGACAATGCAGGGCACCAGAGTGTGACCAGTGATGGGAAGTAACGAAGAACAAATACGTTATTACTGTACTTAAGTAGATTTTTCACATATCTGTACTTTACTTGACTTTTTATTTTCCTGACGATTTTTTACGTTTACTCGATACATTGAACACAAATTACTGTACTTTCTACTTCTTATATTCTCAAAACTGGCTTGTTACTTGAGCAGCAGAGGTTGACGCAACATGGGCTTTAGTCACGGCGCACCTCTCTCTCGCTCACTCGTGTGCCCGCTGCATCGGGAGATGTGCAGGTCTGTCGGTGTGTTTGCCGCCAGGGGGGCAGCGCAAGACCCTAGGATCCAGAGGTTGGTCAGGTTGCCTTGGTCAACCAGGGTCGAGCAGGCTGTATCGGTAATGATCCCTCCGTAGGTTCACATTCAGAAACTTTGCTAAGAGTTTTACTTCCTCTAGATAGTCAGGTTTGATCGTCCTCTCAGCGCTCCGCCAGGTCCGATCCGAGGACCTCACTAAACCATCCAATGGGTAGTAGTGATGTGTGTACAAAGGGCAGGTACTTAATCAACGCGAGCACATTCCCCATTCATTTAGAATTATCCAGATGCTCATGCAGGAGCTCAGTTCAGTCTTTATTATTCTGTCTGAAATTTAGCCTGCAGCAAAACTAGAATGTGTCCTGTGATTTTGTTTTCTTCTCTGTACTAACACTGTGCAGGTTGTAAACAAAAGAGGAGAACTATCCTATTATGTGTTTCTAGAACTTGTTTCCTTTTGCTGTGATCATAATGGGCATTGTGTATCATTCTTGTTACTGAAATGTAAAATTATACTTTATATGTATATTTTTTTTATAATTTTTCAGTCAGTAGAAATAAAGCCTGAAGAGAAGAATTTTTGGTTGTTTTGTGTCTATATAGGCCTACCATAAAAAGCACTTTGCATTTTTAAGATTGGTACTTGTACTTTTACTTTTGATCCTTAAGTAGATTTCAACACTTGATACTTTTGATACTTAAGTAGATTTAATATGAGCTACTCAAGTCATTTTCTTACGGGTGACCTTTACTTTTACCGGAGTCACTTTCAGGTAAGATATCTGTACTTTTACTCAAGTATGGCTTTCAAGTACTTTATACACCACTGAGTGTGACACGTGCGACCAAAAGTCTATGAAGTGCAACTTAACATTTTCTTTGGTCGCACCGGTGTGCCAAACATTTAAATGGTTTGTTTTTTTGCCAGAATTAAGTTCATTTATCTTTGAAAGGATGTACTTGCATGATTATGCTATAATATTCTCATTATAATAGTGGTTTAAAACTGTTTCACAATGATGACAATAATATAATTTATCACAATAATTTCTGGGAAAAATATCGTGCAACAATATTTGTTATTGTGACAGCTCTACCTTATTACCTTTTGAATAATGCACCACACCAGATGTTTTCTTGCACAGTTTACAGCTTTAGTTCCATGAGGGCAACTCACAAAAAACATGTCTGAAGCGGCGTGAAAATATTTGTAGATAGCTGAAAATTGTGAACGCATGTTGTGATCGTCCACTCTGGTGAATGCACAACCAACGCTTGATTTGAGACATTACCCTGTTGGAAATGTATGCACTATACCAATCAGGATACTCTGTACAGTACAGAATGTACTACATGTGAGTGTATTGACTGCAGTATGCGATTAGATTACAGTGTAAATGTAGACTCAAATAGGAGCTCAGTTTCCCTTAAATTGCATCTGCCTCAAATATGGAATCTGCTAGCATTGCACAAATCCAATTTCGTCATTATTTCTTCATAACTGCATGTCACAATGTTATTGCTCTGTTCAGGCAGCAGAGCCCATAGCTTTCCTTCCTCTTTCTCTGGGTAGCCAGCATTGTATTTATTACATTTAATAGAGCAGACATTGCAGCCTACTCGGCTGCTTCTAACAGCAATCCATTACCTCATCCAGCGTCTTTCATCTCAATGGTACAGTGCTGTGGCTGAGGGGGTAGAGTGGTCGTCCTCCAACCTGAAGGTGGGCAGTTCGATCCCCAGTCTGACCCATCTGCATGCTGAAGTGACCCTGGGCAAGATGCTGAACCCTGAATGGCCCCCCATAGAATAACAAAGTGCTGCGAATATAGGGCTGCAACAACGAATCGATAAAATCGATAAAAATCGATTACTAAAAGCGTTGCCAACGATTTTAGTCATCGATTCGTTGAGTCGCGCGATTAATACGTCACTCGTAGGCGCAGAACTGTTTACTGACGCCGGCAGGTACATGCTTCATGCGCGCCCACAGCGAGCCTACAAGCGCTTTAGTGTTTGCGACCTTTTGCGACCACTGCTTTTATTTTTGGACATAAAAGATGGCGGAGGGGGTTCGACCGAAATCATCCAAAGTGTGGGAGCACTTCACACTGCATAAAACTAAAAAGTGTGTTTGTTGCAATCTTTGCAAAAGCAAAATGGCGTGGCACGGAAGCACCACGGTAATGATGCAACACCTCAAAAGAAAACATGTCGGAGTCATCCATGACGAGGAAGGGGGCTCGACAGCAGGGTAAGTCAATACAAAAGCTCACATTTATTCCGTTTCCAAGTAAGAACATACAACATCTACTCTCTCGTGTGTGTGTGTGTGTGTGTGTGTGTGTGTGTGTGTGTGTGTGTGTGTGTGTGTGTGTGTGTGTGTGTGTGTGTGTGTGTGTGTGTGTGTGTGTGTGTGTGTGTGTGTGTGTGTGTGTGTGTGTGTGTGTGTGTGTGTGTGTGTGTGTGTGTGTGTGTGTGTGTGTGTGTGTGTGTGTGTTCCCAGATAGCGCACCGATCCGTAGCTCCGCCTCGCGCAGTCGCTCAGACAGACACAGTGAAAGCAGAGAGCGTTCTCGTGGAGCAGCCTCTCAGTGACCGACTGCTTGTGTGTGTGTGTGTCTGTTACTTTATTTTATTTTTTTAAAGCACTTACAGCTTAATCTGTAAATTACTAAAAACGATCTTACTTACATAATAAACTTACATACTACATTTTACTTAAACCTCCATGAGTGTAAATAAATAAATAAATCATTATTATAAAAATGTGTATTGTCTGTAATTGATCTTTGGGTTACTTACTGGCCTCAACATAACAGTATTAATAACTAAAACAATGAGGCATATTAATTTTATTTAAATCGTGCTGTTTTACATACTTACTAATATTAACTTTGTCATTGCAGAAAAAAACAACCAACAATGAGTGGCTTCCTGATTGGAAGAACATCATGTACACCACAGCAAGCATCTGTCTTGACAGATAGCGTCCTTAACATGCTAGTCACTGACATGAGGCCTCTGTCAATGGTTGAAGATGACGGCTTCAGGACGATGATTCACACCTTCTATCCTGGTTACACTCTTCCCTCAAGGACCCATTTCACTAGGCTTATGGAGAGAAAATATGAGCAGACATTCAATGCAGTGAAGACTGCTTTGAACAACGGCAACAACAGCAAACTTGCTCTCACCACTGATGTTTGGACAAGTGTAGCCATTCAGGCCTACCTTGGTGTTACTTGTCACTATATCACAGACGATTGGGAAATGAAGTCAATTTGCCTCACTACCATGCCACTGCAGGACAGACATACTGGATCCAACATCGCCGAATGGTTGGAAGAAGTTGTAGCCAGGTTTGAAATCCCTCCTAGCAACATCATTGCCGTAGTCCATGATAATGGTGCCAATGTTGTGGCTGCGGCACGCATCCTGGAGGAGAAGAATGGGTGGTCCTCTGTGCGTTGCACTGGTCATACCTTGCAACTTGTGATCAATGCTGCGTTAAAGCATCCGAGCATTGAAAAGGCTATTGGGGCTGCAAGATGTCTCGTGGAACATTTTAAAAAAAGTGAGCTAGCCAGCGGTAAGCTACGAGCAAAACAACAGATGGCCACACCTGAGCACAGCCTTGTTCAAGATGTAAGCACAAGATGGAACAGCACCTTTTATATGGTCAGTCGACTGATTGAGCAAAGATGGCCTGTAACAGCAACACTGTCTGACATCTCTGTCACACAGAAAGGAAAAAGGTACCTTGATTTGAAACCAGAACAGTGGATCCTGCTAGAAGAACTTTTAAAAGCCCTAAAGCCTTTTGAATGTGCCACTGTGTTCATGAGTGCAGAGAAATACACTACAATATCTGCAATACCTCCACTTGTGAAGGGGCTATTGATGTCCACCGAGAGTGCTGCCTACGAGTCGGGCCCATTGCACGCTTTTCAAGTCACTGCTACCAATCAGCTCCAGGGGCGATGGAAAAGGGAGACTACCTTTTCAGACACAGCAGCAAACACAGTGATTCTTGCGTCAGCATTTGACCCAAGGTTTAGGAAACTGAAGTTTCTTTCCCCTGAAGAAATCCTTTGTGTTCAAAACAAAGTGCAAAGACTGGCGCTTGGAGAGATGGAGAGGAATTTGCAGCAGCCCGACACTTCCTCCGATACAGCTTCTGCATCAACACCTCCTACCACACTACTTGATTCACTCCTTGGTTCCAGCAGTGAAGAAGGGGATGGATCAAGCGGAGATGATGATGTCAACACAAAAGTACGGGAAGAAGTCCTCAGATACTTTGAAGAAAAGAAACTTTCAAAGGAAGAAAACCCATTGCAGTGGTGGAAAAACAACATGGACAAATATCCGATAATGGCCAGGCTAGCCAAGTCCTACTTGTGTATCCCTGGCACCTCAACACCATCAGAGCGGCTGTTCTCTGCCGCAGGCAACATGACTTCAAAGAAGAGAGCCAGCCTTAGCAAGGAGCATGTAGACATGCTTACATTTTTGCATTGCAATGCAAAGTTCATGCCTAAAACGGTTAACTGAACAGTGAGTTTGTGTGTTGGTTAGAGCACCAAGCAAGACCGCGTTAATGTGAATGTTAATGTTAATGTTCGAACAAATACAGTGTGGACAGATTGGTAGTTTGCATTTTTCTTTATTTTTTATAATTTATTTATTGTTCTAACAGAAAACCTCAGTTTGTTCACTTTATAAAAGAAAGTAGCCTTTTCATTTTTTTGTATTTATATATACATATAAAAATGTATATCATACATTGTATTTTATTTTGTGTTCCATTTTTATTATTATTTAATATGACTTAATAGCTCAGGGACGTTGAAGCAATAACCTGTTATTTTTTCACTTCATTCTACTGTGAATTTATGTTCTGTTTTTATGTTCAGAAAGTAATGTTCAGTTTTTTAATAAAGATGCGGCAATTACAAATGTTTCTATTTTTATCCGATTCATCGATTAATCGAAAAAATAATCGACCGATTAATCGATTATTAAAATAATCGTTAGTTGCAGCCCTAGCTGCACTGTATGAATGTGTGTGTGAATGGGTGAATGTAAAACTGTACTGTAAAGCGTTTGAGTGGTCATCAAGACTAGAAAAGCGCTATATAAATACAAAACCATTTACCATTTACTTTTGCTCAGCTTATGTGGCAGCAATATGGACTGACAAAAGGTGGACTGTGTACTTTATGGTGGACATTCAGCTCACTTTGTTGTGTTCATGTATTTGAAGGTAAAGCATGGCGATGACCGGCCAGAGCTCATGCTCTTCCATGAGTAACCACACTAAGGAGCGGGTCACTATGGCCAAAGTGACCCTGGAGAACTTCTACAGCAACCTTATTGCCCAACATGAGGAGAGAGAGATGAGGTAATGTCCAAGACTTTCACATTGAAATATGGGATTTTAAATGGCTACATGCTGAGTTTTTGCAGTGCTGCCGATAGATGTGCCTGAATTAAATGTGACCCCAATGTTTGAAATCCACTTTACTCTTCAACTATCGTTTTATCTTATAGTGAAACTGAAAAATAACTATATCTTTAAATTCTACCCTAATATAACTAGAGCTTAACCTCCTTAACTCAAGGTTCTGCACCAAGGACAGCACTATATACTACGGTTATACTTTAGTATAGGTTTTGGTATGGAGATACTTATATTTGCAGGAAAGTGTCTCTTCAGAAGAAAAACCATACAGACTTGGAGGAAATTGACTCTTTTTTTGGATGCTGAAACGTTTGGTAGTGGTCAACTGTAAGGCAAGGTTACATCTGTGTGCTATTCAAAATAGTTTTGTAGTTCTTAAACGATGAATGAATCAGAACGAGTGAAACTTTGGCCTTCACAGGTTTCCCTTTGTTGCCCATTTCCTTCTTTTTTTCCCTTGAAATGGTATATATAGTTTTTTTCATTAAAATATTACTCTTACATCAAAAAAATGTGTCCTTCAATATGGCGCCAATACTCCGTTGTGTTGTCTCTCCTTTTGCTTGGAATCTTTTTGGAAACATTTTTTCACAAAGGGGCAGTGAAGTCTTTATGATTTTGCCTTATTTCTATATAATATAATGCTATATGCCAAATTATATAATGGGGGGTGCATACTCTATTTGGTGGCTATAAAACACAAGTAATTGTCTTTCCAGACAGCAGAAGCTGGAGAAAGTGATGGATCAGGAGGGCTTGGCTGATGAAGAGGTGAGTTACATCTGCAGGGTTTCCCACAATGCTCTGTTGCAGTATGTGTTAACTCTGTCAAAGGATTTTCGTGAAAGTGTTTAAAACAATAGTGTGACGTGCTTGATGTTTGTTGTCTTTGAGTGAACAGTATTTTAGTATTCATTATGACTTTCTTCACAAGTGTTGGATTTTTTAATTATCAGAACGATGTAGGTGTTTTCGGTTTTACCCCTTTCCAACAAGTAGTTGGTTGGTATATATATATATATATATATATATATATATTTAAAAGTAGGGTTTGGGCTCTGCAGAAACGTATTCGGCGCTCTCAGCATGCAAGGAAAGAGACAGAGTTTCTGCGTCTGAAACGAACTCGCCTGGGTCTGGAAGACTTTGAGTCCCTGAAGGTGATTGGCCGAGGAGCTTTTGGAGAGGTAAATACCCTTTTACACACAGTGCAAAAAAAACGGCTACTAGTTTATTTTAACCTGCACGTGCTGTTAATATGGTGAATTTGTTATGTTTGACAACTGTAGATGATAGTACTGATGACATCATCAAAAGTGATGGTCCAGTTGGACAGGCTACGCATTAGACTTAATAATAAACACCCCTTCAGTAGCGAATCTGTTGGATCACAGTGGCACGGAGAGAAGATACTCTTTTATCTGTGACAACACACACAAACACTCAGGTCATACCAACAATGTCATGCTACACAACTGTCCCCCCTGGTCTTA
Organism: Platichthys flesus; assembly: GCF_949316205.1. Lineage (NCBI taxonomy): Eukaryota > Metazoa > Chordata > Actinopteri > Pleuronectiformes > Pleuronectidae > Platichthys > Platichthys flesus. The sequence continues at coordinate 2,010,669 of NC_084951.1, read as the reverse complement.
TATCTTACACGGCCACATCTGAAGTTCTGAAGCTACGAGCAATAGAAAGTCAAGATTCATTACAAAATATATATACAGGGCTGTGAAAAAGTACTTGCCCCCTTCCAGATTTTTATTTTTTGTCACACTTAAATGATTCAGATCATCAAACAAATTTTAATATTAGACAAAGATAAGATAAGATAATTTATCATGGGGGGCAATTACTTTTTCACATAGGGCCAGGTAGGTTTGGATAGCTTTTTTCCATTAATAAATGAAACTTTCATTTAAAAACTGCATTTTATATTTACTCGGGATATCTTTGTCTGATATAAAAATTGGTTTAATGATCTGAAACATTTAAGTGTGACAAATATGCAACAACATAAGAAACCAGGAAGGGGGCAAATTCTTTTTCACAACACTGTATATAACCACTCAGGCAAAATGCAGAATCACAGCAGTGGAGTGTGTGTCTGTGCAGAGTTACTTTCCCTCAGGTTGTGGGATCACAACACAGCTACACACTTATTTTATATAATCAACCGCTCATAGTGATGAATTTAACTCAGGACATACGTTTCTACATTTTGTTGGAGGAGGCGGACTGGCTCCATCTGATTGACCAAATATATTGACATGGAGATTGTGATTGTGTGGCGCATGAAACACCATTTATTGCAGTTTTTGCCATCTTTTGCGATACCTCTATTGCACACGTTGATATCGTCATAACGATCGATTTTCGATATATAGTGCAGCCCTAGTTCTAACTAGAGATGGATCCCTGTCCGTTCAGCCATCCTGCAGCTGCAAGTTATGTCATGTGACATTGTGTTCTGCAGTACCGGTAATAGTTGGACACAATTTCTTACCAGCATGCATTGCTTTAAGTCAAGCATGCATCGTTAAGTCAGAGCTGCTAAGCACCTCATTAAGTCAAATGTTTTGACTGCTTGTATTTAGCCATCAGTACACCCATCCATCCAATTCTGGTTGGAATAATTACTCAGGATTGTCTTGAGGGAATTTCTTCATGGCCTCTTGAATAAAGTGATTAGAATGTAGTGGTCGGAGATCACTGTGACACCACAAGGCGCATCTTTGGCCATGTTGCAAGAATTCATAAAATTCAAGACATAATTTTAGAACATAAAATGATAACTTTATGTGCAAAAGGTCTAAGGTCAGTTTGACCCTGACATCATTATGATCCGATACAACGGCTTCTGCTCTTTAGACAACATAACTCTGTGACAGAAGGGACTGTGACCACTTATCATATTAAAGCAGATGCTAAATTTGTAGTACAGATCTTCTGGTAAAATCTCTAGACAGCATGTTACACACTGGCAATCATTCCCTCGAATCATACATGTCAGTATAAGGATAAAAACATAAGACTGCTAAGAGATCGGTGTAAAATGCAGCACGACTGGTTGAGAGACCAAAGACGATTTTCCACTGATTAAGCATCTGTTGATGTGGTCTGAGCTTTACTGTGTTTGCCTCTAGGTCCGTCTGGTTCAGAAGAAAGACACCGGTCATGTATATGCCATGAAGATCCTCCGTAAAGCTGACATGCTGGAGAAAGAACAGGTGAGGCAGCAAATGCTCAAACTGGAATACTACTGCTGTTGTTTGTGAATGACATTTTGTAACCCGCCTGTGTTTTTGGTTGTCCCTGTCTGTTAGGTTGGTCATATTCGTGCTGAGCGCGATATTCTGGTAGAGGCAGACAGTCTGTGGGTTGTCAAGATGTTCTACAGCTTCCAGGATAAGATGAACCTCTACCTCATCATGGAGTTCTTGCCTGGAGGTTTGACCTCTAACCCAACAACACTCATCTGTTTTAATCAATTTCTCCTGACTGTAAATCTGACTGTTTCGGCTCCTGTGCTGCAGGTGACATGATGACTCTGCTGATGAAGAAAGACACTCTGACAGAAGAAGCCACTCAGTTCTACATAGCAGAGACAGTGCTGGCCATCGATTCCATCCACCAGCTGGGGTTCATCCACCGAGACATCAAACCAGACAACCTTCTGCTGGACTCCAGGGTGAGTCAGTTTTCATTTACTGTTTTCAGTAGACTAGATACAGATCAGTTTAGCTTCTGCCGGGCATGCACTCAAATCTGCAGAACCTGCTGACATTCTAGCAAGGGACTGTATGTGAAAATGCAAATGTCCAAGCCTCCGGACTTTCCCTGGATGATCACAGCCAGCCTGCCTATTAAAAACTCTTGTGTCTTATGTCTAAATGAGCTATCATGAGAACACAGTAGGATATCCTCAGAGGGATGTTTTTAACATGAGACAGATGGAAAAAACTAAAAGAAAACAAATATCTCAGGATGATGCAATACACATGTCAAGGTCTGCTGACGGTGTTGATATGCTGTATACAAAAACACATCATCTCCGCAGTAGAGTTATTACACCATACCACACACTGCCTCTGCCTGCTGCACCACCCCTTACCTGAATGCACCAGAGATTCCTGTGTAATGAATGCGTCAGAGCGGAGTATCTCTTGCACTGCTGTTCATGTGTGAAAGACCAACTCAGGTGAAAGTCTGGACTTAATTCTGCGGACATTATCCAGAGTTCATGTCTGAAAATGGCTAATGTCACTGTACATGTGTTTACGTAAAGATAGAGTAAGTGATCCTGGAGAAGGACTGGAGCACTGAATGCCACAGCAAAGCAATTACTCCCTCTGAAGAAACACAGAAAGGGATAACTGAAACTAAAAACTAAATATGATATTAAATGCAATATGTTTATGTTTAAGTATTCCAGCCTGGAGAGAATTTAGTTGGAAGCTAAGATTGAGATATTTTAAAACACCCATAGTAATAGCTAAGTATGACAATAGCTGATTTTGGGAACTACACCTTCAAGGGGGCTATGGAAAAACTAATTGTATAGGATCAGGGTAATGATGTTAATTGGCCACAAAATTATTACATTAAACTGGATCAGGCCCCACCCATCTACAATGGACCAGTGGCCCCAGAGGCTTCAGGCTGTAGCTTCATGGAAAGTTTAACTGCAAGCCTAAGACTCCGGATGGACATGTATCTGTTAAAATTAACATTCTGTTGACATTTGACTGGACAAGCTGGATTGAATATGAAACTGTGAACCCATTTGGATAACCCTTCGGCCATTTGTGCATCTTTTTATTTGGTCTACACTTGTAATATTGTACGACATGCTATGTGAGACTCACTGTCAAGGAACTTGTTCTAATAAAAAAAAAAACCAGTAAGACAGTTAAACTTCATTGATATCAATCTGTGCATTTAGGAAGCACAAGCGATAGTAATCAGCTTCACCTGCTTTGGTGCAAATGAAAGTGAGAACAGGTGCAAGAGGCAAAAGCAAGAAAAACCCCCAAAAGAGAATGGTTTTGCATGTGTTGCCACAGACAACTGCTCTCTAATTATCCTTCCTGACTGAATCTTCTCTAATTTAATGTTCTGCTAGTGTCCTTGTCACTACTGGTAGCATGATGCGTTACCTGCAGCCCTATCGGGTTGCACAGGTAGTCCAGTTTGCACTTTGTCCCAGCTCAGTCTAAAAAGCATGGAGGAGATACCTGGAGACAGTTACCCACGAGAGCTTGACAGGGCTGTAGAAGAGCATCAACTCAACAGCAGGACCACTATCTGCTCCTTTGTGCAAGGGGGAGACACTGGTTTGCATACAGGCACGTGGGGGCCATACATATTACTGAGTCACATTATGTTTTGCTGGGATAAAATTCATGCATTTCTTCTTTGAATTTTGGTATGATTTTGAATCCAGCCCTCAATGGGTTGATGCTTTTTGTTTCCATTGATGGTTGTTACATAATTTTGTTTTGTTAATCAAAACAAAATTGTTAAAAAGTAATTTTTATCTTGAATAATTGGTTCATGAAGATCTGATGTGTGATTAAAGTGTTAATCTTAATTTTTTTGAGCAGTTAATATTGCAAAATATCATCAAAAAAAGAGCATTGAAAAAAACTAGAGACAGTAAGTTATTTGTTTTTAAAGAATTACAGAGAATGAAGAGATCTTCGTTAGTTTTTAGCTAAGTTAACAAGGAAGCAACATTACCTGTCAGAGTAATTCAAATAATTAAACAGCCCAAATAATCCTGTTAATAATCTGTTAGCAGACCCTTGTTTTCAGGCCCCCTCACACGACCCCTCACACATATACAAACATATACCGTGATACAGATAAAAAAGTCAGACTGCAGCTAACATTACTTGGGTTGTGGGATGGCAAACTCTACAAATGCTGCTGCAAAGCTACATGCAGATAGGGTTACACAGTTTCCCATAGTCGCAACAAGACAGTGATATTCGCAATCACACTGCTAGCCACCAGCATTGTCCATCAGCTACATAGAGAGAGGCACTGCCCCTCATCTTACCACCAGTCTACATATGAAACACACATATTTATGATTGCGCTGGCTGTGGGTGAGGTGTAGAGCGGTCGTCCTCATACCTGAAGGTCTTCAGTTCGATCCCCAGTCTTCCCCATCTGCATGCCAGTGTCCTTGGGCAAGATGCTGAACCCCGAATTGCCCCTCATAGAACAACAAAGTGCTGCTAATAGATGCACTGTATGAATGTGTGTGTGAATGTAAAACTGTACTGTAAAGAGGTTTGAGTGGCCATCAAAACTAGACAAGCGCTATATAAATACAAACCATTTACTGAAGACTTAGCTTGCAGCACTGTACTGAACTTGGTTATGGGCTCGCACTGTGTGATACAGACCTCAGTGTTAGAATATTGTGTTTCGTGTGTTTCCAGGGTCACGTGAAGCTGTCTGACTTTGGTCTGTGCACTGGGCTCAAGAGGGCTCACCGCACTGAGTTCTACAAAAATCTGAACCACAGCCTGCCCAGTGACCTCAGTAAGCAAAGTCAGTAAACCTTTTCTTTTATTTCATCTAAAGACTGCACGCAACCTCAGCTCACATTCATTACACATTAAGGTCCTTATAACAACACAAGGGTGTCAGTTTTAATATTTCGCTGCGCTCTCTCCACAGCTTTCCAGAACATGAACTCCAAGAGGAAAGCAGAGACCTGGAAAAGGAACAGGAGGCAGCTGGTACGTCTGATCATATGATCATATTTTGACAGCCTTTTGGTCATATTTAACAAGAGCTGGCTTTTCATCTTCATTTATGAAGATTGTGAATTGAACTTATGAGCCTATAGATTACAGTTTAAAATAAATATGGGTAAATTTACCCTCACCTGACACCTTAATGTTTTTCACAAAAGGGAATAATGCAATAAGTCAGCTAATATTACGATTTATTTCCTAATTGATGTGGATTGGAATATGTCTCTATTTATGTCTTTAACTCATTTTTTTTAAGTGAAAACATTCCTGTAAAGTAACATGTTAATTTCTCATGGCAAGTTATTTTGTAGTAATGTTATCTTGAAAATATCCAGCCCCACAAATATTAACTTTTTTGACTCAACACTTCAACATCTGTTTCACAGGCTTTACAATATACCAACGTCATGTAGAATTCCATTATTATGATTTATCTAGGAGATAAATATGAATACAAATTAAACAGGCTTTTATATATCATTTTGAATTCTTTCCCAAACACATTTTGGTTAAGCCTGCATTAATAATAATTGAAACTCAAAAGAAAACTCGGTCGAGATTAACACATTGTTAGTTCAGAAACAGTTCCAGTTGACTGACTGCCTAACATTTAGATCCTGTAATTAATTACTTATTTAATAAGCAGGTATCTATTAGTTTTTTTCAAGACACAAAAATACACAGTGAGTCATGTTCAAAGAGTGATGCTGATTGATATTAACTTTGATAATTACAATTGTTCAAAAAATAATGGGTGACTGAAAAAAAGTGTAACTTAGGCTTAATAATTGAGGCTAATGCTTATCAACTCAGAAGTAAATTTATATCTTCAGGACTGTGTGTGTGGTTGGGTCCAATTTGATTAACAGTGAACTGGAAATATCAGAGTTGTGATTAAATGGTTTTTAATTCAGATTTTATTTTTGGTCACCTTTTCTCTTCCATTTTAAACCAGTGAGAAAAGCACAGGGGAGAAACACAAATCTAGAACGGTCTCATGTGACACTTGAACTCAGATGAAGAAACAAATGCTCAATGTTCATAACAAAGCATCATAGCAAACGTTGTGTTGTTCCTGTCAGGCTTTCTCCACAGTTGGGACACCAGACTACATCGCTCCAGAGGTCTTCATGCAAAATGGATACAACAAGCTCTGCGACTGGTGGAGTCTGGGAGTCATCATGTATGAGATGTTGATCGGTAATGACTCACGCACACCACCTCATTTACCTCCGGAAGACTTAGGGCAGATGTGGTCAGAATGACGATGACTGGTCTTTGTGATCCACAGGTTACCCTCCGTTCTGCTCTGAGACGCCTCAGGAGACGTACAGGAAAGTGATGAACTGGCGAGAGACGCTCACCTTTCCCCCAGAAGTTCCCATATCAGAAAAGGCCAAAGACCTCATCCTCAGGTATGATATACCTCTTGACATCTCCAACCCCTCTCACACTTACTATAGTTGTTGATGCAGCCGATGGTCACACGCTGATGAGTGCTTACACTGGTTTTGTATATTTATGGTGGATGCATTGTTATGTTTTGAACAAAGATCTGAGACACCTGAAATAGTTTGCATGAGCTGGTGCGTGTGAATGATTTTAAGTGAACACATGTCATGAATAGGTTCTGCTGTGAGGAGGAGCACAGGATCGGAGCTGTAGCTGTCGAAGAGATAAAGTCCAATCTTTTCTTTGAGGGCGTGGACTACGACCATATCAGGTAAGGACCGTTGCCATACGCTCATCTTAATTTTTACTTTACCACATTGATACATGTGAAATCTTCCCTACTTCTTAGACCACTGGAGACAGTATGTTGCTTTCAGGCACTGAACTCTAATCTAATCTCCTGAAATTATCTAGAGGGGCTGTAAGAGAGAACACAAACTGTAGTCAGTGACTCCGGACAATCTTTGGAGTTTTTCCTGCCAAAGATTGTAAAAACTGCCCTGCCTCTATCTGCTTTACTACCACCTGGCCTGAATCCTCCGGAGATTCCTGTGTTGTTGTGAACCCGTCTAACTGGAGAATCTACTGTTGCGTTCTTCATATTTGAAAGACAAACTCCGGTCCCGAGAAATTTTCCGGAGGTCATGACTGAAAACAGCTTTTCTGCCTTTTAGCCGTTAAGATGAGTGTGCTCTAAATTGATTGTAATGGGTTACCTTTACTCTCTAGAGCAGGGGTTCTCAAACTTTTGCAAGCTGGGCCCCCACCAAGCTGGTTAGGTGTAGTGCCCCCCCCGCGCCGCCCGCCACCACCGCCCTCAACTACACAACAATATATAGATAGACAGATAGATAGCTTGGGGACAGTGCTATGCTTGGAGTTGGTGGATTGTTGTTGCTGGAGGCCATCACGTTTACCTTTTTAAAGAAGTCCACAGGCTTCTCTTTCAAGTTAGGGTGTTTGGTGTCGAGGTGCCTTTTAAATTTGCATGGCTTCATGCTGTCATTTGCCAACACCTCGGCACACAAAACACACTGAGGACGCTGCTCAGTCCTGCCAGTGACGGTGAAACCAAACTGCAAATATCTCTCATCATATTTGCGAAGCTTTGGCTTCTTCACAACTGGCGCATCGGTTGCCTGACTTTTACGAATCAGAAACTTGTCCATGGTTGTGTTTGTTTGCTGATACAGTGTGTGTGATGTTTATAAAGTTCTAATTGCAACATTGTGGTCTTGTGAGTGTGTTTGTATGTGTGGCTGTGAGTGACTGGCACATGAATAATGAATAAGGCTGTGCTAGGCATTGGTTCCCAACAAAATGAACAGTACACAATGTAGACAGGGACAGCACAGAATAGTATTCAAAATGTGCTGGTGTTTTATTTTTTTGCAACACGGTGGATGATTGAAGATGTAAAGGTAGGTGTTATGGAGAAAAGGGATAGCTGCAGTTGGAAGAAGTTAGCTAGCTAGAAGGCTAGCTCTTGGAGCTATGAGCTTTCTAAAAAAGACTGTGGAGCAAATGACTCCTTAGATTAGGCTACGAATAGGCCTGCTGCAAGTGCAGGAAGGTATTACTAAGGAAGGACTGAGTCTTTAAAAAGACTGTTTATAAAGCAATGAATATCTGAATTATAGAGGAAACAAGAGCAATCGCACAAACTCTGCAGGGTGTCGTCTCAGTGAGGGTGAATGCTGACCATGCCTGCAGTAACTTTTATACTCTGAAGCGTCCGAGCAACTTGCGTTCCAATGAACACTCCTCTTTTGATTGGTGGATCAGGAACGAAACAGTTTTTGATTTGTGTGTGTCAGTCCAGCCCCTAGCATTTCGCCACTGAGGGAGCTTTCACTAACCAGTGACAGGTCATCTGTCGTTTTTTTTTGTCTGTGACATTGCGTCCCCCCTGGAGAGTGTCCACGCCCCCCACTTTGAGAACAACTGCTCTAGAGAATATGAGAAACGGCTAAATCTGATCATACGTTCACTCAAAAGAGCCTCTTTATGGAGCATCCCACTGGTGAACCCCAGCACCGACCTTCTGTCATGTATGAGTTGTGTACTAATGTTTGCGTGTTCTTTGAAGCTGCTTTATGAAGGCCAGGGTCAGATCATAGCTGATTTCAGCTCTGTTCTCGCCAAGTTCTCGCCAAGTTCTCGCCAAGTTCTCAAATGCAACATTTCCCCCTCTGACTCTTCTTTAACTTGACTGATCTGCTCTCCAGGGAGAGACCTGCTGCCATTCCCATCGAGATCAAAAGCATCGACGACACCTCCCATTTTGATGAGTTCCCTGATTCCGATATCCTCACACCTACAGGTACCGTACTGTTCATGATGAAAACATTTCAAATTCCACGCCTCTGCTGTGAAATGCTTGAAAACCTTGCTCCTCCTCTTCATCTTCCAGCCACCCCAGTGTCCAACCAGACTGAGGTTGACCTGAAGAACAAGGACTGGGTCTTCATCAACTACACATACAAACGCTTCGAAGGCCTGACCGCCCGAGGAGCCATACCGTCCTACATGAAGTCAGGAAAGAGATGAGCACCTTCAACTGGCTTTATCCAACACCGCCACGAAACCTTGAATGAGTCGTCCAAACCCCTGAACTTCAGGCCGGAAAGGAAAACGCTTCCTGTTCTCACCAGTACCTGACTGATGAGGATTCTCGTCACAGGACTTAATAATAAAGGGGCTCAATTACATCCATTGCTTTCCACCATAGGAACTGCTGCCTTCATCTCTGCAGGTCTTCTTTCTCTGATGCTTCCGAGGGTACCTCTCTACTTCTTGCTTATACCTGAGAACAGAACTGTGGAATTAAAGTGATTGTGATTCTCTCCACTTGCCTTTTCCACCAGTGGATGCAGTGGGACGTCTTCACTCCTGATACCAGCATCATCTACATTCCCTCTCTATAAACCAGCACCAGTCTGTTTCACCTACCAGGGGTTCTTGTTCTAAACCAGGACATCCACTCCGCTCTTTGCTTTATGATGACTTGTCAACTCAGACTTTGCGTTCAGCTGTCACTTGAAGTGAATAAGGTGCTCTTCAGGGATTCTGTCCAAATGTTTCTTGTTTCCTCTAAGAGCTCAATGCTGCTGGCTCTTTCAGACGATCCAACCAAAGACTTTCTGCTTCATCTCTCTGACACGTCACGTCCTTAAACTTAGACTTTTTATCCTTTTATAGACTAGTACTAGGAATATTTGCTCGTTGATAAGTGTGTGAATATGAGAATGATGCATTTTATGGAACAAAACAAGAGTCTTGTTACATTTACATTTGACATTATGTTAATTTACCTTGAGCACCTTATGTGATGTCTGATCACTAAAGTCAGGCCCATTGGTTTGTTTGGATTGGTGTTTTCATTCGACCAATAAGAAAACTTTCCCCACAAATGTCTCCATTGTAATATTTTAATGCCACAAACTTGTCATACGTCAGTACATCTTCCGTTATAACTGAAATTAAACTAGATGACTGGATATAAAAAACTGCTGAACTCACTGCAGCCGCCAAGACAAAGTGTCAGCTCCTCGGCTGATCGACTTGCTGCATTGATGTAACCCTGAGAAAAACCGGGGACAATAGTTCCAGATTCAAAATTGTCGGCCATGACAAATGGCCTCAAATGATCCTCGACCAAGAGAAATACATCTGCTTGTTAATGTTAGCCCCCCCCCCCCCCCTTTCCCTCTTCACCTCTGCTTCAGCTGCTACATTCACAAGACATTGAAATGTTTTGGATGATAACCGTGTGTTGAGATTTAGTTCTTTAATATATTTTGATATGTAAAAGCATAATTGTTCATTCCTGAGGTCAGGATGTTTGATATTTCAAATCTGGGAGCACAGGGCTAAACATTTTCCAGTGAACACAATATCCAAAATGCTGTCATTTAAAATGAATTTAGATTAAGTTTTATGGAGTCGTGGAGAAGAAGTTCCTCTTTTCTTTTTGCCACAATCCTTTTAAAATGGTGTTTGTGTGAGTAGTCTGGACCTTTATTTTCATCTTTGTCCTGATCTGATGTGCAACTAGAAGAAAGTTTCTCCTTTCCCAGGAGAAAATATGAAACCTTTGGAATTTGACAATATTGACACTTACATGGTTGAAATTTATCGAAAAAGATTCATTAAGTCAAATTATAAGCAACTCTTGTAGTTTTGACTCACTAAGTCCAAATTGAATCATATTGGTTTTTAGTTTATAATCACATTTTGAAATATGTGTGTGTATATATATATATATATATATATATATATATATATATTGTAAGATTTACATTAATTTTTAATACAGTTTTGACTTAAAGCAGACCAAGTATTTTATGATTTTCCCGTAAAAATAAAAGACATTTAGTTCTCTTTGTTGTTGGTTTTAAGCTTTTCTCATGTTTCCCCTGTTTGTGGAAGGCATGATCTTCTGTATGCACCAGCTCAGTCTGAAGGTTTTCCTTATCTGTTGTAAAAAGCCTCTTCAGGTAGTGTGTAGATGAAGCTCAGAACGTTGTAACACGTTGTAGAAAAGCACACAAGGAGCTTTTTTCTTTGACTCTATTATTGGAATGCTCCTGCTCCGCATGCTAGGACCAGACAACAGATGAGTCTGATTCCAGCAGCAGAGCATGTGGTCTGGTTTCATGATGCCACTTGGTGGGTGAGTGAATGAGATTTCAGATGTGCGTGTGGATGTTTTCATGATCTGGAGAAAGGATGCTATGTTCTCCACATGCAAAGCTTAGATGTGTATGTATGCTGTAGCACGTGTGACCTGAGAGTGAGAAGTGAGGGGGGGTTTGGGAATGTGGGTGTACATTATTTAAACCACTGTTCTCTCTGTGGCGTGTGGCTGTTTTTGTTTTTTGCTATTTGACAATGAATTACTCTGCACTTATTGAGTTGTGTCTTCCTTCAAATCTGATCGTCTTCATTGTAATTCCTGTGTTGTGCCCCCTAGAGGAACAGTCAACCCGAACCAGTCAGTTAAGATTAAGATGCATTTATTAGTCCCAAACACATCCACAGACATGCAAAGGCACACTCATACAGGCTCTACCCTACAAGGATAATTAGCTGTACACTTTTTGTATTCGCCAATTTTCCATTCTCTGTGCACTGGTTGAACATTTTTAAGAACTACTTTGACAGATTAATTTTACACTGTAACAAAAAACTACCTCTACAGCAGTTAGCCTCCACATGAATTGAGCCTGGGATGATCCCAAAGTCGGGAGCAGGGTGATCTCTCACCTCTCTAACCACTTTCTGGAGTGAGGTCTGAAGGTCGTCTCTCTTTGCTAGAAGCTCCGCCTGCTGAATAAACAAGTGAATTACTCGGACAACTCAACATAATACCTACTGTATACCTTTCGATTCTTTAACAACCTCGACAGCTGTTTCTGTCCGTCCCTCTGTCTAACCTGAGGTGTAAGGGCGATCATGCGTTTGCTGTCACTGTTCTCATGCATTTGGGTGTTCTTAAGCTGTATTCACTTTTAGCATAACTTTTTCTGTTAATTTCCATGCAGCTGAGACATTCTGCTTTTGTAACCTGAAGGCTAGTCCCATAATCGGCATGTGTGAATCCACTCTAGGTGAGCAACACTTTGAGTAGGTAATACTGACCGACTTGTGGTGTCTCCAATTTAGCATTTCTTGTGTGGTCATTGTTCAACGAGTCCTCAACTGGGAGCCGGTTGAACAAGGTATTGTTTCCTTCTCTTGTTGTTTTGGGCTATAATCAGAGGTATATTGGCAGTCATTTGATTGATTTTGCCTGTCGGTTTCTTTGTTTGGATGAGAAATCCCCAGTTTGAACATCTTCTTTGCTGTCATTCAAAGTTTCTCTTTTGTTTGGGCTGGTAAAAATCGCCAAATTTATAAATGTGTGCTTTACCTTTGCCCAATCCACTCTAAAGATCTGGCTTCAGTTTCGGCCTTCAATCAGATTTCTGCCCCAACACAAGGCCCCATAAGCAACAGCCATAACACTGTCATGATATCTGTGCAGTCTTAGTCTCAGAAGTTGCTTACCTGTTTAGCGTTGCTCCACTGGTTACGAAACGAGGTGAGAAGCCACGGAAGAGTCCCCTCTTTCCATCCACCTTCACAATGTGATGTGCTGAAAACAAATCCATCTCCTGTCGGCTGCTCTTAATTCATGTCCAGTGAAACTGTTACAGAGCACTCACACATATCAGACTTCAGCAGGAACGTGTGTAGTAGAAGCTTAGAAAAGCTAAAATCTTCAAGTGGCAGTGCCAACACCAGTCAATGAAATCACACTTAAACTAGTCAATCAATTCATATTCTTTCTAATACAGATCCTTCCAGGCATCAAATGAACTGAACCTGGAGAGAGAAGGTAGAGGCAGTTGTTGAACCTGGTATGTGCTCGTTTGTTTGTTTATTTTCAAACTACTTTCCTTTGGCATTTGATGAAGAGCTACAATGGGACATTAGCACAAAAAACTGATATGTTGTGTGTATGTTGTGAGTGCTCAGTAACATCTGGTATAAATGTTCATCCTGAATGATCCAACACAAGTGGATAGCTCATTGTACAGGTGTGAACACACCTGAATAAATGGTCAATGCGTCTTCAGATCCTATAACTCAGATCTCTCCCTCGCACTGACTCAAACTCAAACAGGTTCATTTAAAAACAGACTGGGTAAAAACATAATTTGGTCTTCAGGAACAGAAATGACGAGCATGATTATTTGCATATAGAGCGGGGAAGTGAGATCTGACCCCAGTGGTCACAGGAAGCATTTTAACGGCAGGTGTGAACAGACAAACTCAAGCTCTCCACTTCGGATCGAATCTAGGACAGATTATGAAACCACTCTGAACAGGGCACAAGACAATAAATAGTCACATCTCACTCACCATAGGAGAAGAAGCCAGGTAAGTATAAGACTCTTCTTCCAAACATCGTTGTGCCCACAGTTGGAGGAATTGGTTCATGTCCCACCTAGAAACAACAATAGCAGAGATCAAACACAGCTTCCCTGCTTCATGGGAATCAAGGAAACCCTGACAACTATTGTACTGACCAAATAGAATTACTGCATCAGAGCTGTATGCAGTAAAGTTGCAGGATATATGGTCACAATTTCCCCGTCTGTTCCTGAGTTGTGGCGTTGAATAATGACCAGAAAGTTGAACTTTAACGTCTTCACATTTTTGTGTGTGATAACACAGAGCACCATAAATCTTAAAAGGGCACTTTATTACCACAGGCTGGATAACTGTAATGCTCTCCTATCCGGTCTACCCAAAACAGTTATAAATTGTAAATGGTTTGTATTCATATAAAGCTTTTCTAGTCTTGATGACCACTCAGTATAGTTCGCCATTCAAACACATATTCATACAGTCCGTCTATGACTTTGTGTAAAACTTTTTCTATATGGAGCAATTTCTGGGTTCAGCATCTTGTCCAAGAACACTGCGCCATGCAGATGGGAAGACTGGGAACTGCCAATCTTCTGATTGGATTAATCCAGGACTCTGAACAGGACTAGAAGGAGAGAACATTTTAAATCAGTCCTTAAATCCCTACATTGGCTGCCTGTTAGTTTCCGCATTGACTTTTGCCTGTTTTAAAGCACTTCATGGTCTTGCCCTAGTATATTTGACTGACCTGCTGAGAATGTATGAACCAGCTCGGCCCCTCAGGTTCTCTGGTACAAGTCTTTGTAATTGTTCCAAGGTGCCGGACGAAAACTCTTGGTGAGTCAGCTTTTGACTTTTTAATGCCCTGAGCAGAAAAAAGTTGACATTTTGAAGCGTAAACTTAAAATGACCTCTTTAGTCTTGCTCTTAACTACTTATGGTCTTATAGACACGTGACCATTTTTTAACTGTTTACTTTGTTTTATCATTATTAAATAGTTTTACTTATTCTACTATGTCTTCTATCTCAACTTTTATTTAACTATATTTTACTATTTTGTTCTTCTTTGCCCCTTATTTTCTTTTATTTCGGTTTCTTAATTTAGATTTTTATTCTACACTCCTACAGTTATTGTAGCCGGTTTGTTATACTCACCTAATGTCCTATTTCTTCATTTATTTGTCTCCATTTTAAAGTGTGCATTAGTCTAAATTTTTTTTTTTATTGTTAACTATTTATTAATTTTCTTTGCTCTTGTTTTTTTCTTCTACTTATGTCTGTCTAACAATCATATTGTCAATCATAATGTGAAGCACTGATGGATGGTTACTGCCATTGGTAAAGATATTACGCACAATCTATATATAAATTTGTATTTGTATAGCCAATATTCACAAATCCCAATTTGTCTCATAGGGCTTTAACAAGGTGTGACCTCCTCTGCCCTTCACCCTCAACAAGAGTCAGGAAAAACTACCAAAACAACCCCATTAACAGGGGGAAAAATTCATAGAAACCTCGGAGAGCCACATGTCAGGGATCCCTCTCTGGCCTGTTACAGTTTCACAAGGACCGAGAATATTTCTACCCTTCTCAATGTCCATACCTTGATTTATTTGTTGCATTGACCACAGTATAAACACTGACCACCACATAATGGCCGATACTTTTCTTAAGTTGGAAAATCTTTCTTCACAACACTCATTCAGCCCCCCTTGACTTTGCTCACTTTTTTTCCTCACCATCTCTCTCACTCACTTACGCTGCCAACACACTGACACACACATACAAACATGTTGACATTGGATACATCTGTAAACCAAACTGGGTAGAAAAAATAGTATTTGTGCTTTAGCAGACAAATGACCCAAATGATTATTCAGGGAAGTGAGATCGCAAGTGGTCAAGGAGACACATTCAGGACGCCCTTAAAGACCATGTGTGAACAGACTGTGTCTCTATTTACCAGCCATCCATCTATCCATTTTTCTGATAATCTGGGGTCAGGTTGAGTAGACAGCCTTTTAAGCAGGTATTGTAGACATTTCTCTCATCAGCAATGCCTTCCAGCTGCTACTGGAAAATTCTAACTTCATTACCTCAACTTCAAGTGGAGATTTGTCTGATTGATGCTCGAAAGTTCCATTACAGTCAAACTGTTGTTGAGAAAGCAGACCAGAGGTAAAGGTCTTACAAACTCAAAACGTCCACATGGAAAGGCAGGAAGACAGCAATGAAAATATATAATAAAGATATAAAATACATAATTTAAAAAACTGCTGAAAGTTAGGGTCTCATGTCACAATACAGCAAAGATGGTGTGCTGAGGTTTAGGAAAGCATCATTTATTAATATTGAGCATGTTGCATGTCTTAATCGCATTAAGGTTTGAACTAGACTTTCTCAAGCATGTTACAATCGACCTTCCATTTGTGAAATCGATTAGATGAATGGCTCACAAGTCATGTATACACCAGGGTTCAATCACCAGAGCATGTCACGGTAGACACTCTCAGTCAAAACTAGGAGAATATTTCACATATGACGTTATTATGTACATTTGTTTGCAAAAGAAACTGCGGACTGAATTGTTCATGAACTTTTGATAACGCAGAATAGTAACTGCTCTGAACCTCTGTCCCAGCTGCTCTGGTCCCTGCTAGCAGCTCAGGTGAATGAGCGCACTGTATTCCCCCCATAGATAGTATATAAACAGGTGGCCAACACACCAGCGGCGGTGATATCTGACTGTCTTTCTTTGGTTAGCTACTTAGCTACATTAGCTACCTGTATTAGCAGCTTCACGTACAGCAGCGGGTGTGTGACGGCTGTCACACCAGCTCCTAGCAGCAGCACTGCGGTGTCCAGAGGCACGAGGGTCGGTGTAGCATCCGGGTCCACACATACTGACAGGTTTTCTGACGGCTCCATATTTAGTTACCGTGGGAGGAGGACACTGCTCATCCCCGCTGTGCCGAGCTGAAGGCTAGAAAGATAACATCGTAGTTTCTACGCGACGTGGGTTTCAGTTGTACAACATATGTATGTGAACTAGTCAGATACATTGTATTTACTGGAATGTGAGTGAGCTCATAACAATCTGTTATAGTTATAGTTTTATCATGGACTTTATATAGTTTGAATTATGGAGTGTATCTATGGTCCGTACCGTTGACTGTATACAGACTATGGGCTGTTTCTGTGGTCTATACAGGAAATAAAGTCTTTGATTTAAATGCAAAATTGCATCATCATCCAGCAAAATATTTGTTGTGCCATCTCTACTTTCTTTTCCACCAACTCACCAGAAAAGACAATTGCGACCATATTATTATTATTATTATTGCTGTTGTTGTTGTTATCATTATTATAAACTTAAAACACATTATTATAAACTTAAAACACATTATGCACCCTTGTTTCTGAAGCAGGTTGACTGCAACTCTGTAGAAAAGGGTTAAATTCAGCTCAGAGTCAATTCAGGATCTGCAAAGCAAAGAGCACATACTCAATTAATTCCAGTAGGTGGTGCTATTAGCCTGACAATGGTTCAAATAAGGACCAAACAACAGTGGCTCGATTTAAATTTGTTATTATTTGTGTGTGTGTGTGTGTGTGTGTGTGTGTGTGTGTGTGTGTGTGTGTGTGTGTGTGTGTGTGTGTTTGAGAGAGAGAGGGAGTGTGTGTGTGTGTGTTTCTCTGTGTGAAAGCTACCAAACTTGTATTTATTGATTATTATAATTATAGTTATTTTTTATTATTATTACTAACTCACCTCCTGTCAGCAGTCAGTGGTTTGCAGGCTTAACAATTGAGGGTGGTGAATTTAAGGATAATGAATAGACGTGATGTTAATTGAATACAATGCTATCTTGAAAGGCTATTGTCAGGCGTGTTGGTTTATCCTAAATATGAGAAGAGCCGGACTGGTCCAATTTAAATATTTATTGAGATGCAATGAAAGTTGAACAACATAGCTATGGACAATTATCACAGCCTAGGCTAATTAAGTTAGCAATAGGTAGTTAATAATGGCCCCGAACAAAAGGGGTTTGATATAGTTATAACAGTAGATATAATATGATTGGTTATGAAAGATTGAAGGGGAGTCACCGCAAATCAATTTGGTTCTCCCTTGTTGGTGCACAGGCATGTCCACGCCTCTTGGCACAGAAATCCAGGAAGTGACAAGAAGCCGCTCTCTATGACACATCTACTACTCTGATAGTTGCTAAGCAAAATGTTCTCTTCATGAAAGGCCTTGACACCTCTGGTGCCATGTAGGCCATTGGAGAAAGGAATATGATGTTCCTGCTATATTCAAACAATGTCCTGTTGATGTAAACATTAGTATCCTCGAAACCAAAACAACGAGACAAAACAATGTCAACAAAGTCACACTGTCCGACCTCCAGAACTTTATCAGACAGCTGCTTGAAATATATTTGGATGAGTCTAAGGGAATAATGGTTTAATACCAAAAGTTAGAATTCAGAACAATTATAAGATTAATTATTAACAATATGCAGCAAGGGTTATTTATAAATCATTTGAATAAAGGCCTTATATCTGGTTCAAACTGATCATGCCCCCCCTCCCCCTTTAGTTGCAAATAGTTTCAGTCAGACCCAAATACCAGCTAGAATTTGAAATCCTAACAATCCCTCTTTTCACACCATTTAATGGTGTGAACCACTTACTTGGGATTTCCATGTACCCCTAACCACCATCCCATCCAGTGCTGTTAGGACATCAGTTTAAGAGTCAATGATCTTGGATTTTAGCCTTGTGGAGATCCTTTTGTGGAATTAATACTTTCCGTTTGTCAGGTTGCAAGAGGTGCAGCTGTCACCGGATGGGAGTGGGTTGTGGAGACATGGAGCCCAGATCCCATAGATTGAAAGGAAACAAACAGTAAAGTGATTAATATGCTGCAGTGCGTAACTGAGTGTAAAGTTGATTATATAAACTTATATTTGCAAAGGAAAATTAACAAGTAATCAAAACAAGACATACAGGTAGACCCTTCTTTTGAGGTCAACAATTTCTTTAAGATTTTGAGGAGTAGTAGCCTAATAAGTGGACATTAAAAAATAAAGATTCAAAAAGTGGAAGAAGACTGACAAAAATCTTTGGCATTTCATGAAATATTAAATGATTAACAAGCTGAATTTCAATAAGCAGCAGAGATGACAGCGTTTGAGTATTTGTGTTCAAACCATTCTCCAAAAATCATCTGACTGCTTCTATACATGATAATTCAGAAATGAAATTCAACAAACCGTTTCAGAGTCGACAGCTGAAACAGATTAAATAAAAGTTATTCTGACACACTTTTCTTTCATGATAAAATAATAAAAACATAAGTAGAGCTTAACAACACCTTTCAAATTAAGAGCATTGGATGTTAAGATAATTGGTGAAACCAAAAAATAAAAACCTTCTTCACTGAAATTAAGAGTTTAAAGTGTTGCAACAAAATTTAAATATGATTATAGATATGGCATTCAATAAAGTATAAACAAAGGGCTTGTATTATGGTTTGTGCTTTTCATTTAAGATGAAACACGCTATGAGTTAAAGTGTTTTAGACCTATGGTCCTTGAATTGGATTCAGATTTATTCCTCTTTAAGTGGTGAAACATATTTATTTTCAGGCTTACAAGAGTCTTACAATAGTTACATTGAGGGTGAATCAAACTCCTATTCTAAATTGCCCTGTACTTGGTGGTCAGCGCTTTGAATGGCACATCAGAAACAGGGAAACGGCCCATAGGCATTTGTATGGTCTTTTAAGTGTTGTGTGAATTGCATGTATCGTATTTGTGTACTAACTTCTTTACCAGAGCTGTCATGTGTTGATGACACCAGAGTATTTCTATGTTCTTCTGAGTCTGTTTCCCACTGATGTGTGTGGGTCCAGGGGCCTGGTTGAGAAATATCTGGGCTAGTTTGGATTGGAGATCTTTTCTGAGTTTGATCTCTTCTTGGGAGAGGGCCTCAGAGTTATGTGGGGCGTGTGTCCGATATCATTCCATTGGCCATGTTGATGGGTTTGGATCCTTCAGGTGATGTCAGGGTGTTTGAGCACCTGAGAGCTTTTGAGTTGTCGGGGCTGGTGAAAAAAGTAGTTTCCTTAAAGTTCAGAACTGCAGGGATGCCGTGGTCCGAGTTGACTTTTTAGGGGGTGAAAAATGTGGCTGTAATGTCATCTATAATCCAGGTGACTGTTTTTTCCTAATTCAATGGCGATGAGGGTTTTGTTTAAAAGTGGGTATTGGGCTGTATTTATACATAAGGGGATGGACTATCCATTAGTTTTAAAAGGTCACTATGGGGTCTAATTGGGGGTATGACGTGACCTTCCGTGGACACTGGGCAACTTCATTGGTCATAGTCGTTGCCGTGTTCCCCGGCGGCAGTTGGCATCTGGTGTGGGTGCGGGGGGCATGCCTCTTCCTCGGCCTCGTCCTTGGGTTCTTCCGTGATGGGGGCCTTGCCCTCTGTAGGGGTTAGGGTTAGGGTTAGGTGGTGGTCCCTCATAATGGCAGTCTCGGACCCAATGTTCAAATTGGCCGCATATGTAGCATCCAGTATTGGAGTTTCCTCTTGTTTGACCTCTATACTGACCACGGCCGTACCCCCCTCTTGGTCTGAATGGAGGGGGTTGAACGTATGGAGCCATGGGTTGATTGTCTCTTTCGATTTTCATAGCCTGCGCTACTGCCTCTGCTATTTCCAAATGTAATTCTGACACGGCAGCCATCTGATTAAGGGGCTCCTCCCCTGACCGACGAGTCTGCAGCTCTTGGAGTTCTCTCCGAACTTCCAGTCGTGATTTTTCCACTTCTCTGAGGTTGTTGCTTAGCTCAGCCACCTCCTCCTCACACTGTCGCTTCATACTGATTCTTTCGGTGTCTGCACTTCGCAGACTTTCTCTCAGTTGGTTGTTTGATTGGCTGAGAGCGTCCCTTTCTTTGCTGACCTCACTGAGGTTGCATTGCAGCTCCATACTCTCTTTCCTGTGGTTTTCTGATGCGTCCTGAGTTTGGTTGGGCTGGCGTTTGCCGTTCATCACATCCCGTCTCAGTTGGTCTCTACTCTCCTCGTTCTCTGCGAAAGAAGCTCTGCACTGGTGCAACTGTTCAAGGGCAATATCAGCACGTGACTGAAGGTCGATACTTATCTCTCGTAGACTCTGGATTTGACGTTGGTCCTCGCAGGCTGCGTCTTCCAGCTGAGAGAGAAGCTGCAGCAGGGTGGTGGGGGTCTGGACAGGGGCGGCGGCCATCTTTCGGGATAAAACACACTGTTTTTCGACAGGTTATTATTTATTTTTCTTCAGCCTGTCAATGATGCTTCCTCCAGAACAGCACACTTATCAGTATTCCAAGCAGAAGGGACAGACTCAGAATAAACCAGATCCTCTACTTCAGCCAGTCAATGTTTTTGTAGCGCTGTGACATGTCGATGAATGTGTGTGTATTTTGGTTGGTCGGTGTTGGTCATGGTGGTATGTCAGGGGTGTGTATCTCTGTCTGTAAAAAGTTAAAATCAGAATCAGACTCAAAATACTAATTCAAAATCTAAATCTAAATCCAAATTATAACTAAAATTAAATTAAATTAAAATTAAAAACAATAACCAAAATAAAACAAAACAAAATTAATAAAATATTAAACAAAAGCTAATTTTTTATACAATTATACAATTAAACAAGCAAATCCAATGATGTCAAACCAGTTGTAACCTGAGCTTTAATATCTTTAGGTTTCCCCAGGTGTAATACCCTTTATCAGCAACCAGTTGGTGTATAGAGGCCAAAATGGCAAAAGTATTCATTCAAAAGCTCTAAATTTTAGTATTTTGATAATTTCAGGCAGCACAGAATTAAGTTGAAAGTTTAGGTTGAATTTCTCATCCTCATATGACTTATTTGGTTCATCGCGAGAACATGAATGACTTCAGCTCTAAAAAATAAAAATAAAAAATCAGTATTAGAGCATTTCAACAATACTCAAACATTAATCCCTCTTTTGAAACAATTATCCTTTGCTTTCAGTTGATATGAAACAGTTGTTAGATTATGCTCACAGACATAATTGATGATTGTTTCAACATAAATTGTTGCGAAATAAAGATACAAAATAAAAAAGGGTGGAGTATCGATTTATATTAATAAGGAACTGATAGATTTTCCCTTCTCATCAAACTCTGGTGTCACAAAGCAGACCAGCTCTGTCTAGCTTCACAGGGCTCATTGCATCAGAGAATCAAGCTCTCCATTCTAAAAACAAAAACAATTATCGTTTCATTGTGACAAAACCACAGTTGAGGATGACACTTTTCAAGGGTGTAAATGGCTAATAAATATCAAAAAACAAAGAAAGAAAAATCAAAAAACATTAAATTTTGACTGTACTCAGAGATGGACTTTTAAAGGACACATTAATGTGATTTTATAAGGTTCGGTTAATCACTCATCATTGAAGTTATATTACGAATCAAATTAATAAATTGTGAAGTATTAAACTGGTGTCTACTATTATCCCTGCTGTCGGGTAAAAAATAAGATATTAAATGATCTGATTTTATGTAGAAATTTGGAGGCCTAAACCTTTTCTCCTTTCCTCTAATGGATTGGATATATTTGAAAAATCTGAAACCACAAATTTGTGCCTAAAAAGTATCATTTTAACAATTAAGTTTGGAATTTATTACTTCTGAATGAGGCAATAGTAAAAAACAAACAACCCATCATAGAAACAAACAACCAAGCCTCCTTATGTGGTCAATGCCAGTTGCAAGCTATAAAGCGTTTGGCCTTCCCCATGGCTTTCAGACTACCTAACACTCTTATCTCCCTCCCATTCCTCCTGTTGTGCACGTACAAAATCTTTCTATTCCCACATCTCTTCCCCTACTTTCTTTGCCCCTCAAGTTTTACATTCTATTATTCATCTCAGAGCAAGATTTTACTGAATTGAAACATCTCACTCCTATAGATCTTTCTTTCCTAACCATAGCTTTATCTTTCTCATCATCAGTTAATCTCTCAAACCTTCAGTCAACATTCTTTTACTTTCTTTGGCAACATACATCAGTTGGCAGGCGTATAGCCTCTAGTCTATTTTCCTATTTTTCTAGGAAACAGTCGTTTTCCTGTCAGTCAGTTTTTCGCTCAGTCAGTTTTTTCAGGTCTCAGTCAGCAGTGTGACCTTGACTCTTTTTCCTCTCCTCCTCTCTCGTTTTCATAGACATACTTTTTAATTCAACCTAGATTTAGTATTTGGGATTCCAGGCAGCCTAAAAATAAATTGAAAGATTATTCCCCCTATTTTCTCCCGATTTAGTTGGAATTTCTAGTCGCTATTTTGTTTATAACAAAAGCACACATTTAAATATGATATCAGGTATATTAACTTCCCCTCAGAATAAGCTCTTTAAGCCAGTGATTGATAATAAATAAATGCCCTGAGAATAAACTCTTTATTTCAAACTAGTTCATTTACACGAAGCAAAAAATAGGAATCTTAGTGATATCCCCACATCGACCTCCTAAAACTTTATTTAACTACGACACTTCTCCTGAGAGAAGGGAACAAAACAAAAACAAACTTTTCTGTTCACCTTTGGTGCAAACAGAATATTAATGTCTCTGTGCTTTATAATTTGGGCCTGATTCAAGCAACAAATGAGTCTCTAGGTCACAAAAACATCCTTGAGAACTAATTCAATGATCAATGCGTTTTACACAGAGCTAATAGTGATTGCAACGATTTTAACAGGTTTTTATTTACAGTGTTCCCCTGCTTTTACGTCTTCAGTCGTTGTCTTAAAATCTCAAATAAGCTCTGATTTCTAAAGTTGAAAGACACAACACAATAACTTTTACAAAACTAAGCCAGAATAAATCCTCTCAGGTCTTTGTGTTATGAATAATAAACCACATAAGCCAAAACGGACATTGCATATATGTATGTACATATGGAAGCGTAACCGTGGTGACTGCAGCAACAGCAGCTCCCCGGAGACAAAAACAAAACAGCAGACAGCTTCCTACGGTGATCAGCCACTGTGCTGAATCACCATAGATTTTACAAAACTTGTACAATTCAGGTGAGCTAACAATAATATTAATAGCAGCTTGGCGTCTTACCCCATTTTTATGCTAGACTCAGAATAACGGTAAAGTCTGCTAGTCAAGCTCCTGCCTCGTCAGCACAGGTGCTAGATGCAGAGATATCATATTATTACCTGAGTCCCGTTAACTAATCTTAGGCACTTGATTCAAAGTTGCACTCTGGGTTGTTAAGCTTCAGATCCGTCGAAACTGATGCCACGGTCAGAATACAATATTTTCACAGCCGTTATATTCCGAATTCAAGGGCCGCTCCAAAGCTTTGTGACTGGTTGCAGTGAAGCGTCTGGTCTCGTCATAACAGCGCTGACTTCCCAGTACACAATATTTTCGCAGACCCTTATTATCATTGCTTCATGATCGATTCAACAGGGTTTCTGGCCCGTTAAGCAACTGTCCCCGTCAGAACACCACTCCGTCTCCAGATCCCACTGCAATCGTGGTTCCTGAATCTTCTATCTATTAGGACCCGATTCAACAACAGGGTATTTGGCAGTTTGGTCCCTCACTCGCCAATGCAGGCAAAAACCGCTTCCTCCAAAACCCCCTGACTAACTCAGGTTGCAGTTTGTTGTATTTGCAAACAATTGTTTGAATCGTCAAATTTTGAAATCTTTTGCGCCAAGCTGAAAAAAAACTCAAATCCTGCTCTTGGTTTCTCTATCTCATCCATCTCATTTCTTTATCTCATTTCATTTCATGTCTCTATCTCATTTCATTTCTTTATCCCATATCATTTCATGTCTTTATCTCATTTCATGTCTTTATCTCATTTCATGTCTTTATCTCATTTCATGTCTTTATCTCATTTCATTTCTTTATCTCATTTCATTTCATGTCTTTATCTCATTTCATTTCTTTATCTCATTTCATTGCATCTCAAAAAACACAGAACTTATTTATATCTTACCTCCGATCTCTCCACCGCACTCTCACACCTATAACAATGACTATCTAACTAATACAGAATTTGCTTTAACAGGTTTCTGCCTACCTTGTGATTTAGAGCTGTTTGTGAGAATGCGGAGGATTGATCGGAGCAGCCTAGACCTCGAGGTCTGCGGTCTTTCTGGTCCAAAGATTCCTTCTCAGGATCACGTCCGTCAAAACTTCTCTTAGGATCACGTCGGGGTCACCAAATTGTCAGGCGTGTTGGTTTATCCTAAATATGAGAAGAGCCGGACTGGTCAAACATTTAGCATGTTTATATGCAAGACTTAGAGCCACTCTTGCCAGATACAATGTCAAACTGAAAAGTTTAGGATAAACAATATGAACGGTAGAAGTATAGGAGCAAGTGCACACACATCTACATACACATTCCTATCAAACAAGTGTAATTTAATGAGCAGACGCAGTGGGTCAGTTGATTCATGATTGTTATGACAGATGCTGGTTTCAGCCGACTGACCAACTTAGCAAATGGTTCTGGTTTTAAAGCCCATAACTTTACTGTTTTGTTTGTGTCTCTGTGCTCTTATCAGCCTAGTTTCTAACTGCAGCAAACAGCTGTTTTCCGTGAAAGCACTTTAAAACAACTTTCAAAACCACACAGAAACTATACCTGGTGAACACATTTGAGCATTTAGCAGTTCAAGAAAGATTTGTCTCAGGAGGTTGAAGGGACCAACATTCATCAGGTAAACACCTTTGCTTTGAGGATTTCTTGGAAGGGCCAATAGGGAAGCATTTGCTAACATGTATATAATAATCATGTTTATTGGTGCTGTATTTACAACCCCCTCTGCTGCATCCATTGGGACCAACGGTTAGTAGTCAAATACCAAACACTTTTAGACCATCACGCATAAAATGTTCAAAATGTTATTTTTTGTTTAACCCCTTTCTCGCACATCTGTGACACGTCAAAATGGCTGCTGTGCAAAGGGACAATGTTGAAGTATTTTACAGATCTCAGGGAGTGGTTGGTATTGCCTCAGATGCTGTGAAATGATGGAGGGTGAACAGTACAATTCAGGAAGAGTAGAGGAGGGAGAATGAGCCATTAGCATGTTATGACTTCATAATCCTACTAAATAACAGACAGTACAAGTTATGGCTACGACTATGGATTTATGAGACAGAATGATGACCATCACTACAGTCTTCACCTTGAATGACGCCCCCTCTGTAACCTATACTCAATCAATCAAATTGTACCTGTATAGCCCATATTCACAAGATGGTTAATGTGTCAAGTAAGCTCATATCACCCTCACAGGTGTATTATGTTCATTTGAATAGGCTGACCCTATTCAAATGAGCTGAAATCAGTCACCTGTCAACTGTCTAAGGGTTTACTACCTCAGGAAAGAATTGAGGATTCGGCTACAGTCACCGTCACCTCAATCTTCCACCTCAAGCCCCTCAAGCACCATTCACTGACAGACAAAGCACTGACCGTTTTGGCCCAACACATTGCCAAGAGAGACAATGTTTTATGGAAGAAACCTGAAGTCTGCCCGCTTAATAGGTTCACAAAGAGCTTGAGTCAGTAATCACAATAGCAAAGTGCGACACCATGAAGGAGCTCTCAGTCTGCTCCCTAGATGCAGTCGGTATGAACCATTAAAGAAGTGTGATAGCCTGCCAAGGGTTGTCTCCCAACTGACACTCCTGCTGCCACCTCATTACAGTTTTTCTCCATTGCTTTTGCTCATTTCACGAAACAGAAATGACATTCTCAAAACAACACGTGCAAACCTCCAAACCACTGGGCACTTGTTGACAACAGATTGGAATATCTCATTCCTTTAATCAAATTGCAATTGTATTCGCACATCCTTGCAATGACAAGTACAATTTCCAACAGCTTGCACAAATTTCAAATGATTTAGCACACCTTTGTAAACGGTTCGGTACAACTGCCTTCAGTTAGCCCAATTTACAATTGAATATATATTGCTGGTCAAAACTGACTGTCGCTTCTCAATCAAGTTGTTGTTCTCTGCAGAACATGTTGGCATAATTTCATTTCCACTGCCATACTGACAAAACATCTAAACATTTTGACCTGTAGTGTTTAAACAATGCCAAAGGGACTTTTCATTTTGGGGGCACTGACTATTTGTATGAGAAAAGGATTTAGTTTTGACTGATGAGTTGGCTGTTTTGGGAGAGATATGACCTTTTGAAGGTGTGCTATGGAGTTTTGCTGAACCATCTATGTTATTTTGGCAAATGTATTTAAAGCTTTGAGAATGTCCTTTTTTTTCTGAGAGATGAGCCACAGCAATCGAGAAGGAACTTTTCATTTTGGGGGCACTGACTATTTATATGAGAAAATGATTTGGTTTTGAAACTTGAGTTAACTGTTTTGGGAGAGATATGACCTTTTGAAGGTGATCTATGTAGTTGTACTGAACCATATGGGCTATTTTGCCAATTGCACTTAGAGCTCTGAGAATGTCATTTCTGTTTCGAGAAATGAGCCAAAGCAATGGAGAAAAACTGTAAAGCAGGAGGGGGTCAACGGGTCTTAATAATGCTGGATGATCTATCTGAGTCATGGAGTGACAGGTAGAGGCGTGAAACCCTGTTAATAGAACAAGTGGCTTGGTCTAGTTACTGATTGCGACACTAGTCAGAGAACACACTCCCTTTGTGGTCGTAGGTAACTCTAGTGAAGGGTGCATTTGCGGTATGAATGGTCTGCATTACTGCTTCTCAAACAGATGAGGTGGCTGTGCTATGGCCATGCCAACCTCTGAAGTCCATCCTCTGAATATGTACAACATTTCACAGCAATCAATACAATTGTCAATCAGTCTCGACCAAAATGCTGTCCAAGATGCTAGCATGGCTAATCAGAAAAAAAGTATTTGTCTCATGCTGAAGTATTGGATTAGGGTTAGGGTTAGGGTTAGGGTTAGAGTTAGGGTTAGGGTTAGGGTTAGAGATATTTGAATTGATTGCATGTCACAATTTAATAAGCTTAATAAATTCCTATATGAGAATGATGAAACAGATGTGGGAATAGGCCTTTCCCTTTCACCCTTTCAGACTTCATACATATAATGTGTTTATAATATATATTGATGCCTGTCAGCTCATCATAAATTGTATTGATAGTCTCAAGTGCTGGCTCCTATCTGCAGAGCTGGTACAAGTACAATTCTCCACAGCTCACTTAAAAAAAAAAATCACCATCTCTTTCTATCTTTTATTGATTCCAGGGAAATAATTTAGCTGCTATTTGATATATAGCCACAGAGTTTGATTGTTTTATAAGCTGGTGGTCATATGTGTTTAAATGGATTGCTGCTTTATGGATTTCAGCTTGTTGGAAGTCAGTGGGGTTGTCCCCAGCTTAAAATAGAATCAATTTCACATTCAATGTTGTTGATTAAGTAATATGGGTAAAGTAATATGGGCTAATTGTTAAAAATGTGCTGCAAATGTTCAAAAATAACTGATTCACAAACTGTTGTAATAGTTTACATTGAAATAATATATAAATCAGTAAGATGATAGTATTTTCAAGGTTGACAACTTGTTCGGTTAAATGCAGATGTCGACCCTCAATGTCAGAGTAGGGATAAACGCACACTATGTGGTGACAGTGGATGTATTTGAGCCAGAGATTACTTATACTTCTCCTGCTGTTACAGCCCCAACCTGCCTGCTGTGCCTTCTGCCATATTTTTATAGCACACAACAAATGCTGCACTTGCTGTGTCTGCATTTTGGATAATCGCTTACTTTGGTTAATGCTGGACAGTATCAACCAAGTCATCATAGTAATTATGGTAATCAAAGATTAAATGATAAAAGTAACCGCCGGGATATTGTTTCATCCCTACTGCAAACTCCAGATGATGTAGTCATGTCATGCTTTCTGGACTGAAGTAAAACAGTCTGAAGCACAAATCGACAAAAAATAGCCTGAACAACTGCACCTTGTTCAAATGTATCTGGTCATGAACAGGTATTTTTCATGAGATGAAATTTGTTCAAACATTTGTAAAAAAAGTATGAAATAGAAGAAGTTCAGATTCTCTATAACTTTTTCGTGTTTAATAGAAATCAATAGATTTGCTTGCACACAAACAATACATTCCACAGAAGCAACTTTGTCACAATCCCTGCCAACAACTGGAAAAGGTTCGCTTTAGTACTGCAAGAAAAATGACTTCCCTTTACACTAATGATCCTGATGATAATAGTGTTTGCTGGATGTAAAAAACTTCCATACTGGAGCTGCTGAGGATGGAGCACCAAAACTGCAGATTGTTGTTGAAGAGTTGGAAATGTGTGGTCATCTCCTAACTGTAATCTCTAGCGGGCAGGCAGGCAGGCAGGCAGGCAGATTACATTATTGATCCCCAGAGGAGAGTTAAATAAATCACATCATAAAATAAGAAAATCACCAACCATACATCTTAATGGTTGTCGTTATCTTCTTCCTAAAGGTACCCTATAGCCTACTCTATACTGTATGAAAGTTGTAACAGAAATGGTTGAAGACTGACTGCAACTGTACAAATTGTTCTATAGGTCTCATTTACTCTGGGTACACTAGGCACATGACTCCTTAACATTTTGAAATGGACAAGTCTGTCCACGTCACAAACTAAAAGCATTATTTGTTAAATGGAATGTAAAATGTTTGACAAAATGATACTAATGAAAATAATGAAAAAGGGTGACTCCAGTGTGGCTGCTGGTCAAACTGAGTTGGTATGGTAAAGTGAGATTATTTGTTACCCTGAAGTCTTAGATTACATATCCAACACCTCACTCCTTATGAATGATGATTAATATGCTTCTCTCTGATGTTTGATAAACAGGTAGTGGAGGTAGCAGTTCATCCTGCTGCCTCCACAGATCAGCCTCCTTTACAAACTGTGTAGTGTGACTCATTCACCATCACTAACCCAATTTATAATTGGCAACTTCAATGAGCACATCAGTTGATAGAAAAAAGCCTCAATCACTGGCTTCAATAACCTAAATAAGTCTGCTCTAAATCCCAATATGATCCATGAGCCATCTTCTTTTGTGCTTGGAGCTGAGCTTCCATTTCACTTCCAGAATGCTTTGTACTGGTCTGTTTTCATTAGGCCATTAAAATGTCCCGAGCTGATAAGACGAGGCTGTGCGCACAGCGAGGGGAGCGAATCAGCAGCTCAGTGCTCTCATGCACTGACAAGAACAGAGGACGCTCACTTAAGTTAATTAGTAAAGGTGCCTTCATCTGTGAGATGTGACAAACCCATTAGCAACAAAGACTTGGCTGCTCCGAAATTTCACAGACACTCAAAGACACACACACACGCACACACACACAAACACACACACACACACACACACACACACACAAACTTACACACAGGAAATGTGGTTTAGCCTCTGGTGTTGATCATCATCCCTTGCAAGTCCACAGTGTCACGATCTGACACGATGCAAAAAACATGTCAGGAGGGCTGTTTCTCTGAAATGAATCTGACTAACACTTGCTGTTACTATGGTAATTAGAGTTGAAAACACACTGGTAGCACAGCAACTGTGTTGTAGTTGGTCCTGTCATGGTTCTTCTGTTAAACAGGTTAATGAGAGTTAAACTTGGGATTGTATACAGCTGCACAGAGTTAGACAACCTACCCAGCCCTGCATGGCAAATGCTGGCTATCAACTGCTTCTATGAACTTTCAGTAAATTAAAAAGACATTGTGAAATAATGCTATGACCACTCTCCTCAGGAGCTTGGACTATTGAGTCTACAGTAGAATCAAGTTCTACTTCTTCTAAAATCCAGAGAAAATCAGTTAAACTTAAGATAATCAGGCATCACGCTCGAAACTAAATTGTTTCCAAGAATATGTTGTGAAACCAAGCTCAGGCTACTAACCTGCCTCTGACTTGCACCTCAGCAAAGCTGCTAATGTGTTGTGTGTGGTGCATCGATCTGTTATGCCTTAATCCTGGAGCAGAAATGCTGCATCCTCCCATGATATCACACATTTTACTGGCTGACAAAGTTGTGTTGAGTGAATCATGTAGCATCCCGGGAGACAAGACTCGTTTGGATCCTGTTGTCACTGTCCATGAGCACAATGAGTCACAATATGAACACTGTAGAAGGAGATGGAATAACACATCATTACATCGCCTGAAGATGAGCTACAACCTACATTTTATATGAAATACTTGAGATTAAACCTTAACTTTATTGAACAGTAAAACCAATGACAGTTAATCCAATCAAATAAGTCTAATGTCATAAACATATGTCACAGTAACTTTTCCTTTATCCCTTGGCTCAAGGATAAAGCACATCCAGCAGTGGGAGCTGTCAGAGCCTTGCAGGGATTAGCCACAACCTAAATCAAAGAGGCTCATCGTCTCTCCAGTTGAATCTAAAGCATTATTTGTATTTGCTGTGGAGATAAGGGCCAATACATCAAGGATTAGAACAGGAAGACTCACCCTGTCCAGTTTATACGCACCTATAAAACTACAGTTGACAATCCAATGTTCTGCTCTCAACTGCATACATTTATCCATAAAGGTCTATTTACACAATACTCTTATACAGATTTCTTGTCCTGTCTGTTTTGTTCACCTGTGTGAGTCATAAACTATCACTAGTGACTCTAATGTTATTGTGTATATGAATAATTATATAGATCAAACGGGAAAAACAGTGATTTTATTGTTATAGCTGTAAGAATATATAGATTATTAGTACTATGTATAGATGTATAGAGGAGTTACCACTTACTAAGTCAGTATGTGTTGTGTATTGTTGCATTATGTGACCACTTAGTGGAAGGAATCACAGCACCTGCTTCTGTTCTGCCGTTGATCTGATCATATAAAGCTAATATACAAATTAATGAATCATGTTTACTGTAGGAAGTGTTGCTTGTTGTGAAGTATTATCATTGACAGTAGATACAGAGCAGATGAACATAATGAACCCTTAAGCAGCTTTAGAAACGTGGTGGAAACCAAAACAGAGCTAAAACAGGGTAAATACTAGAATTATAAAAATGAGTAGCAGTTTGCTAACATAAAGCACTGGGAACATTTTCAAGGAACAAGTAGGCTCCTATATGGTTGATAATTTTTTTGTTGCATATTCTACAAATAGGGTTTTGACCTGCAGGGCCATCGTACTGCTGTCTTAAACTCAGGAAGATTAGACAAAACAGACTGCTGATGTAGGCTATGAACAACCGACAGTAAAGACATGCTGATCCACTCCTGACTAGCAGGCAGTGGTAATGCAACTGCAAAGATGACGCCATAAAAAAGGATTGTTGGGGAAGCGTTTGTGCGAACAGCGCAAAGACAGCAAATGTGGAAATCGTGCTGCAGTTGATTGTGATTTACAGCACTAAAATAGGATAATTTTATCAATTCTGGGTTGAAGCATAGCTACAGTGCAAGTATCTGAGCAATCAGACATGTTTAGCACTGCGAGCATTACATTCTCTACTTATCACTGCTGATTCCAATGTCCATTTCTGTTTTATATATGTTTATATATATATATTCATTCCAAACTTATTTTTGTCATCTAAAAGCAATGCAAAGTGACTCAAACAGACCAAAGTTAAAAAAAAGGAATAAATTGTATATTTCATTCACATAAAAACACTTCAGTTCTTTTGTCCTGGAAATATTTAATAATTGACTCCTTCCTCATCTATTTGTTGCTCTGTCAGTTAAGAACAATTAATAGGACCAGTGTTTGATTGTGACCATGATCACACATTGATCCATGTTCCTGATGAGTGTACATTCAGCAGTGGGATGATCATTGGCCACCAGGGGACAGTCTTTGACTGTAATGACAGAAGGTTTTGTTTCATGTGTTTTCATCTAACTGATGAAACATGAAACCCCTGAAAATGGATATAAATTCACAAAAGAAATTAAAAGAAATGCCCTATACTATATTGCACTTGAAATTCCTTACTATCAAAGCAAAATGTGCACAGTACTTCCCATTTATATACACTCTTAAAAGAAGGTTCTAGTTAGAATCAAAGTGGTTCTCCACTGCAATGCCACAGGTGAACCTTGGAAAGGAGAAACAGTGGGGGAAGGAAAACACAGAGCACCGGGTTCTAACACAAACACTAAATATTCAGTAAATAGTATCAGAGATACTATCAGTTATTGTGTTAAATTAATCCTACACTTAGCCTTAAACATGGAGAAAACAAATAATTCAGTGTACTTTATTATTTGTTGAACTGTGTGTAAGTTTAATAAGTTAATGGCACATTGTAGTATTAAACCTTTTACCTCCTGTTCCTCCTCTATCTGGTGTCCTGTGTTTAAGGAGCTAGACGTTCTGTCAAACATAAAAACTTACTTAAAAAGAAACAAAATGCCCTTGAAAACATTATTTGTTGAGGCAAATGAAATAAAAAATTACAGGGATGGCCTTCACTTCAACAGCCTCAAGAATGGTGGCTAGTTGATAATGTTAACTAACACAGCTAACACTAAAATAGTGTAGCAAAGTGGTAAATGAAGGGTTGCCACAACGCCACCTGAGGAGTTTCACCTCAGGAATATAACTATTGATAATGTGTGCGACAGCACAGGTTCATTTAAATTACTCGGGGCAAGAGACGTGTTTAAATCAATAATAAACCAACTTTAATAAACACAAATACACATAATCTAAACACAATACAAACCTAACACTTGAGTTAAAAATGAGTAACTAACTGGACAGGGCTGTGAGTTACTGCAGCGGCGAGAACCAAACAAAAGGGGGAAGGGCTAATAAAACAAACCACCCGTGACACAGCACACCAAACAAAACAGGTTGTGAAGAAAACTCCCTCCACCAGTAATTGGGTCGCCGCCTCCGGGCCACAGCACCTGACCACAACAAAAATATTATTAAAACAAGTCAAGGTTTAAAACACATTTAAACAAACAAACAAACAACAAAATAACACATACAAACACAATAGAACTGAGTTAAATATAACTATAAAATATGGGCGCCCCCCTGCACGTGTTCCCTCCATGTGCCGTGAAGGCGTAGCGTGGAGTATAGATCAAGGGTGTTGGTTAACAAGGACACGGAGCTGGTCAGTTCATATAATATTTTCTGTGATATTAAAATCAACAATATAAAACCGGAGTTTCAGTAAGTGGACCCCAAACTCGACAACGTTACTCACCCCGCTGGCGCGCCACGCTATCCTGCTGTCCGACCAAGGTCCCTGAACGAAACAACAGCACCAGGGAGACCGCGAGTAAGAGTGGGCTGCTGCCTTAAATAGGTGCCGACAGCGCCCCCCTTGACAGGGAGGGCGCATGCAGGCACGGCGCCCCAAGTGGCAGGGAGGGCACCCGCATCTGGCCACATTTACCCCCCCCCCTTTTGCATCATCAGCCCGACGATGGCCGGAAAAATCAAATTAACACCAAGGCCTAAAAATGGCCAACTGGGCATTGGACATCGGGCCTAGGGGTGTATTGTTTGCCTGAGGTTGTTGCTCAACAGGGCAAGGAAGATGGTGGACATTTGAGTGGTGCCCTGCCGTGGACCGAGTAGATCGGCGCAGGGCCAACTGACCATGATGTAGCTGCTCGGCTAGGAACCCTAAGGGATCTGGTAAGGAAGAAGGCAAACAAGCAAGAGGTATTGAGATACTGGGCCTGTTCTCCAATGGGATCAGGACAGGAGGGCTTTCCAAAGGCCTGGTACATGGAACCACCGCAGACTGTGGACAAAGGGTTTCCTGAACCAAAACCCACAAGTCTCCGGCATTAGAGGACTCATCATCCTGTACGGCCAAGGACGGCGGAGAGGGCTTGTTAGATGGGGAATTTGCAACCTCATGCGGGACCACGGCCTTGACCATGTCCCGATGTACATGTTTGACCTTCTGCGGGTCATTTACAGGGGTAACCGTGTACACTGCTCCATCACCGCAGGGAGCCTTCACAACCTGATGGACCTGGGTATTCCAAAGGTCTTGGATTTTATGTCGCCCTCTAACGCCGTGGTCCCTCAGGTACACTAATTGGCCTACTGTGAAAGGTAGGTCTCGGACCCGCTGATCATGCTGCGATTTTCTTTTACTAGCAGCAGCCAACAACCGTTCACGAGCACCCTCGAAAGCAACTCTCCTCCACCCCGCCATGTACTGGGTCTTGAACTCGACCCAGAAGGAAGTCCACAGGAAGCCGAGGTTCCTGCCAAAACATTAGAAGGAACGGCGACTCACCAGTGCCCTGATGAGGTGTGGTGTTATAACAAAACAGCACCTGGGACAGACAGGAGGCCCAATCCCGTTTTCGTGAAACTGGTAGGGTACGAAGGAGGTTATGAAGAGTTCTATTAAACCGCTCGCATTGGCCGTTACCTGCAGGGTGGTATGGGGTAGTTCGGGATTTGCTGACCCCGTACAAAGAGCAGAGCTGGTGAATTAAAGAACTCTCAAGGTTCCTTCCTTGGTCCGAGTGGAGGCGGCCTGGAACACCGAACTTATAAAACCACTCCTGAACTAAGACCTGAGCCACAGTGGAGGCTCGTTGATCCCGTGTAGGGATCGCGAAAGTAAATTTACTAAACACGTCTGTCATTACTAAGACATTTTCTAAACCGTTCCAATAGTGTGAAATCGATGGCCACGATCTCATTGGGTCGGGAGGCAAGCAGGTGGCCCATAAAACTATGTGGCACATGCCCTGAGTCCTTAGCGACTTGGCAGCGCTCACACTCTTGAACCAAATTCTTAATGTCCGAAGACATTCCTGGCCAATAACAGCGTTGTCTGACCAATTCTATAGTTCGCTCGATGCCCTGGTGGCCGTGCTCTTGGTGAAGCTGGTTCAAGGTCTCCTGCTTGAGAACTGCAGGTAATATTAACAGGAGAGACTCCTCTCCCCCGTCTGAGCGGAAGACTCGGCGAAGCAGAACTCCGTCTTTCTCCACCAAGCGGTCCCATTGGCGCAGAATTGCCATGACTGGCTTGGGCAAATGTTGCCGTTCAGCCGAGGTGGGTGGCGCTTTACGTCGCCAAAACACAAACACGCTTTTTAGAAATGGATCATCCTCCTGTAAGGAGCGGAGATCAGGTGCAGAGTGTGATGGGAGAACTGAGACTAGGGACTGAGTGGCGGACAACCCCGGATCTGTTAGTAGCACTTGCTGAAAGGCTAGGGGGACTGTAGTGCCAGGCAAGACCTGATCAACTAAATTGGCGCCAGAAACATACTGCCGTGAAAGCTCATCAGCGTTTCTGTTGCTGCGACCTGAACGATACTAAATGGTAAAGTCAAAGTC
The DNA here is from genome assembly GCF_949316205.1 of Platichthys flesus. NCBI lineage: Eukaryota > Metazoa > Chordata > Actinopteri > Pleuronectiformes > Pleuronectidae > Platichthys > Platichthys flesus. Next base: position 1,974,765 of record NC_084951.1, on the reverse strand, counting down.
GGCCAATTGAGCGGCCCATCGTTGCTCTGTGGCCCCCAATTTTGCTGACTGGAGGTAGCTCAACGTGTTGTTGTCGGTATAGACAATGCACGTATGCCCCAACAGATACTCCCGGAACTTCTCCGTCATAGCCAACTTGAGTGCCAGGAATTCCAACTTCATGGAACTATAGTTTGTCATGTTGCGCTCAGGGGGTCGAAGGCCACTGCTAGCATAGGCTACGGGTTTCACGCAATTGTCAGTCTCCTGTGAGAGTACAGCCCCAAGACCACTATAGCTGGCATCAATTTCTAAAATTAAAGGCTTTGTGAAGTCGGCATATACTAACACTGGGGACGAGACCAACTTTGCCTTTAAGGCCTCAAAGCTTGCCTCACACTGAGGTGTCCACGCAGCACCTAAAGTTAGACCTGGCCCCTTCTTTGATTTGGTACCTGCCAGCTCGGCCACAAGTTTATGCAGAGGGCCGGCCAATTTTGCAAAGCCCTCTACGAAGCGACGGTAATAGCTAGCAAAACCAAAAATGAGCGGAGTTCTGATATGTGACGGGGGCGCTGCCACTTAGACACAGCCTCGATTTTCTTGGGATCGGTGGACACTCCCTGGCTTGTGATAACATGCCCCAAGTAACCGTCCTCCCGTCTAAAGAATGCACACTTTTCGAGTTTCGCTTTAAGACCTTCCTTTTGGAGCCGATCAAGCACTATTTCCAGCCTCTGCAAATGTTGTTCCACAGAGGATGAGAAGACAATAATGTCATCCAGATACAGTAACAAGGACTGACCTTGCTCTTTACCAAACATTCTCTGCATCAGACGCTGGAAGGTGCTTGGGGCATTACACAAACCAAAAGGCATGCGATTAAACTCGAAAAGGCCAAATGGTGTACAAAATGCAGTTTTGGGTCGGTCTTGTTCCGTCATAGGGACCTGATTATAACCGCTGGCCAGATCGATGGTGGAAAACCAGCAAGCCCCAGATAGTGCATCCAAGCTATCCTTGATGCGAGGCAGAGGGAATGCATCCTTTCTGGACTTACTGTTAAGGAGGCGATAGTCCACGCATAAGCGCAGGTTCCCATCCTTTTTCCTGACTAATACTATGGGTGATGCATATGGACTACAGCTCTCCCTAATGACCCGAGACTCCATCAGTTAATTAATGTGAGCCTTCACTTCTTCTTCGTATTCTGAGGGAGGGATACGCCGGTACCTCTGACGAACAGGAACCTCATCGAGCAGAGGTATGTCATGGGAGAGAAGGTTGGTGCAGCCCAAATCACCTTCATGGGTTGAAAAGACAGATTGATATTTGCCTATTAGGGAGTTTACATTGGCTTGCTCATGCTCAGACAATTCAGACAGATCTATTGACTCTAACCTATCTGACACTGAGGGGGCAACTGTATGGGAAGAGACAGTTACTAAGGTTGACCTCTCCTCAGTTACCCCTGGAGGCAGGCTGACAACCTGGGCAGCGTTTAAAACGCCCAAACTAGTCCGTGGGTAAAGGAGAATTTCAGTTGTCCCAACGTTGACAACTGGGACATACACTGTACCCTGGACAACCTGTATAAGGCAGGGTGAAACTAGCAACCTGGCTGGTAAACCTGACTCAGGTTGCTCAAACAGAGCACTTTGTCTAGTGAACTGTCCTGGACAGGTACCAGCAACTAGTTTCATCACTCCTCCAGGTATACGCACCGCTTGTTTGCCTCGGACTCTCACAATGCCAGTGTGGCCCCCTGGGGTCTGGGCGGCAGACTGATGGCACTGCTGCAAGGCCGCAATAACGGGACCAGGTGCCTGTGACACTGAAAGTGAATCAAAAAGAGAAGGCCCGAATGCGCCGAAAAGCTCTCGATAGCATTTGCGTATCACGTTCATTCTCAAGATACCAGGGACAGAAGACGCAAAACCAGAGGGGTTTTTGACAACAAGAATCCCACAACATGGCATCACCACGCCACATAGTTCCACATCAAGCTCCAAGTAGCCTATATATGGAATTGCTAAACCGTTCCCTATTTGGACATGCAGAAATTTATGTCAGCACCTACACTTTCCTGTGAGTCTGTGGGCTCCCCAACTGTGCTGTGACTCCGCAGCTCAGTGGGTTTCAGTTTTCCGATCGCCTATCGAAATGGGACGGTGCGGTGGCGCGTGGGTTCGACCCAGCTGCTGAATTAGCAAGAAATGGAGCCCGCTCACCCTCACAATCCCGAGCAAAATGTCCAGGCTGCTGGCACCTTCTACAGATTAAAGGACCACTACTAAAAATCTGACCTTGGGAGCGGGGGGCCTGTAGAGAGGCTACTGCCTGGGTGAGTTGGTTGAGCTGCTCCTGTTGACACTTCATAAGGTTCATCAACTCACTCAACCCTGGCCCTGGTGAAGTAACAGGAGGGGCGGTTTGAAAGCGACCCTGCACTCCATATTGAAGACCATAAGCTGATGGCAAGGAGGAACTACGCCCCCTATCCCCCCCTGGAAGACCTTCCCTCTCCCACCTAATTGCCTCACCACGAAGCTCCAACAAGGTGCCAGTAGGCTGACGTCTGACCAGTTGCTTGAGTTCACGGCGAAGGGAGCTATCAAAAACATGCTCCAAAAACTGATCCCTGAGGAGGACATCAGAATTAGGCATCCCATCAGGTGCACACTGCTTAACCCGTGCCATTGAGGCCATGAGAGCTAAGGAAAACTCCTGCAATGTCTCTCCTTCAAGTTGGCGTAGAGAAAAAAGCTTGTTGTAACGTGACATACGACTGAGCGCAGCCATACAGCTCCTTTAATATAGCAAGCACCTGTACTGGGTCTCGCCGCTCCGCACTAGGGCGAAACTTAAGTTCCTCCTTTGCCTCTCCCTCTAAATGATCAAACATAAAAAGGGCCTGGTCAGCATCAAGAAGATGGCGAGCATGCACACATACCTGTATCTCCTCTATCCATTCAGTTATTCCTAAGCCTGCCCTGCCATTGAACATGGGACACTTACGGTCTCTAGGAACCACAACCAGTCGCTCTGTGACAGCGGCGGCTATGTTTGCAGTCGGTGCCTGACTCGCTGCAGCAGAGGGAAAGAAAACAGCCCCACCGGGGTCCAACCGGGGTCCACCGGGGTCCAACGGAGATGCAACTGCAGTACGCGCCTGGCGCGTACTGCAGTTGTTCGTTGTCTGCCTTAAGCTGTAACACGATTTTCCCTAAGCTGTTGCATCTCTTCCTCCATGATGAAGTAAAGCTGCACCGAGGCCTGACAAAATGGCACGTGGAATGAACTCAGACTAAAACACTGCTGTTCTGGCTTTAACACTGAATACACAACACTCAAACTATGAGAGGACGCACATCAATAAATAGTTAAACACAATTATAGAACATTAAAGTAAAACACGTCTCTGCCCCTTTAGATCTGCCACGCTACGCCTTCACAGCACGTGGAGGGAACACGTGCAGGGGGACGCCCATATTTTATAGTTACATTTAACTCAGTTCTATTGTGTTTGTATGTGTTATTTTGTTTTTTGTTTGTTTAAACGTGTTTTAAACCTTACCTTGTTTTAATAATATTTTTGTTGTGGTCAGGTGCTGTGGCCCGGAGGCGGCGACCCAATTCCTGGTGGAGGGAGTTTTCTTAACAACCTGTTTTGTTTGGTGTGCTGTGTTATGGGTGGTTTGTTTTATTAGCCCCTTCCCCCTTGTTTGGTTCTCGCCGCTGCAGTAAGTCACAGCCCTGTCCAGTTAGTTACTCATTTTTAACTCAAGTGTTAGGTTTGTTTTGTGTTTAGATTATGTGTATTTGTGTTTATTAAAGTTGGTTTATTATTGATTTAAACACGTCTCTTGCCCCGAGTGATTTAAACGAACCTGTGCTGTCGCACACATTATCAATAGTTATATTCCTGAGGTGAAACTCCTCAGGTGGCGTTGTGCCAACCTTTCATTTACCGCTTTGCTACAAAAGCTATTGTAAACACGGCTAACGCTAACTAGCAAGCTAATTTATACTTCGCTCTCTAATCAAACGATGCAAGACAAAAAAACACTACAATCAGGTAAAACTCTGATTCTCTGTGAAATTTAATCACAATTAACTAAGACACAGATAAATGATCCCCACATTGTTTGACTGAATTTACCTTGACTGTAGATCCCCAACTCCGCACCAGAGGGCAGGAAACAGACAAATTGGCAACGTTACATTGTTCTTCTCTCCAAAAGAGTGATTTTACATGAAAAGGTTCTCCAAAGCATCAAAAGTGGAGCTAGTTGTGTTTTGGAGTAACTCTTCTCTTGAATTCAGTTCCACAAAGAACCATACACAGCAAAAAAAGGTTCTTTAGCAAGAAAAGGTTCCCCAGATCACTCAAAAATTCTCCAGAGCACAGAATGCAAATAGTATTTTATTTATTTTGATAAAGACATACAAGTAAATACCGCAAATGTTTTGCCATGTAAAGTTAATGTGTGTGGGTGAACACTCATCAATGACATTTTAATTAAAAATACTCTAGACCTGACACAGAATATGTCGACATTCAAGTTAGAGGTTTTCTACAATTGCAGTTCACCCACGTTTCCTGAGGGGTTATTGAGGTAATTCAGTGTCCTTGCCCTATATGACGTGGGTGAAACAGTTTTTTCTCTCAGGACTCTTTGAACACAATAGCAGCAGCAGCAGAGTCACTGTTACTCCCTAATGAACCACTTCCAAGAACATTTGGTTACTGATATATTACGTGTGAACCGAATTTCAGGGCAATCTATTCAATTAGAAAGAATTCAGCCTGGACTGAGGTGATGTACAGACCAACAGAGCACCCCCAACAAGGTGCCAGCACGGCTAAAACGGACAAAGATTTTTGGAAAGGCTGAAAACCTACATGTAATTTAGTCCAGCATAATTTTCTGCTTTTCTGTGGACTTAATCATCATCTATTAATAACATGGATCATCTGATGAGTAAGCACTATATGGACGTAAACCCTGAAACACTCAGGTCTTGAGCAGGTAAATCTCTCTCACCTTTTTCCACTCACCTCTCTCCCCCATTTTTCTCCGTTCAGCCCAACCAGTCGAGGCAGATGGCACTCTGACATTGACTCTGGTTCTAGAGGGTTCTTCCAGTGGTCTGTGAAGATTATCAGTCATAGGTCATGGTATCTTCAGAAGTTGTACAAGTGTATGAAGGCAACCAGACCTGCTTATGTTTCTTAAGGACTTTTCACCTCTCATCCAAGAGGATATATGGTTAAATGCCCTCAGACCTTGTATGTACTGTATGTTATGATTTGCCGCTATAAAATTAAAACAGATGTTATTGAATACCAGGGAAAAGGTGCAAATGACATTCACCTCTAAATGTGTCAAAGTGAAAATAAAAAAAGGGTTGAATATCAAACTTAAATCTTAGAGCCAAATGTTCTGCATATAATAATTTCATGCAATCGGTTCATTGGTTAGTATTTATGTTTATATCCTTACCAACTTATATACTATTGACCAAAGTTTATAAGTTGGGTTATGTTATAGCAGGAAGTTACTTGAGATGAAAAACCGTGAGGACACTTGGGGTCAGCTCAATTTCAGCCAAAGGAATCTGTCCATGGACCTCTCCTGTTTACATTATATATGTTCCCCCTGGTGTGTGTTTTCCCAGTCAAAACCTCAAGTTCCATTCATATACAGATGACACACGATTGATCAAATTAGTGTTCTTAATGACTGTATCCTGGATATAAATTATGGATGGCCCAAAACGTCTTGCAGCTTAAAGGGATAGTTCACTTGAAACAGGAAATTCACTCTTTACCTTTTCAACACTATGCCAATGGAGGGGTGGGTGAAGTGTTGAGCCTACAAGAACACTTTTTTAGTCCTGGGGTTAACAGTGTTGCAGCTAAATCCAATGCAATTGCAGTAAACAGGTGGTGTTATGATTTCAAATTTTAGCTAGTCTGTGTCTGACTGAAGTCTAAAACAATAAAGATAGGTGGATTGGGACAGGAGCAGTTTGAGCCAGATAAAGGCCTTCATACAAATTATGAATAATAACCTTTTTCCTTCCTAGTGTTTAATTAAGAACCAAGGACTGTTAAAAAAATAAGAGAGACGGCGGCTGTTTGAGGCGTTCTGATGCGACTCAAAGCTTCCCCGTCGCTGCTAGAGTGCCGGGGTAGTGTGTTGGATGCCCATTGTGTTGCTGTTCATACCTTTCATTGCTTCCTAAATAAATACTTGATTGAACCAAACCGAGTTCGGCTCTTCTCATATTTAGGATAAACGACCACGCAACGACAGTGGCTCCTTCTTCAAACGTAAAAAAACAGGCTTAGGGTTGCAATTAGGGTTAGTGTTAGTGAGAAATGAAGGTCGTAGAAACTTGCAAATAGGCTCTATCCCCACTTATGCGGGCACACCTGATCGATTGGAACCATCCCCGAGCTTCTACGACCTTCGGAAGGGAAAAACCCAATTTGTGAAGGGTTAGGATTGCAAAAAGGGTTAGGGTTGCATTAGGGTTATGGATAAAAGAAGGTCGTAGAGACTTGCGAGTAGGCTCTACCACCACTAATGCGGACACTCCCGATCAATTGGTACTATCCCCGAACTTCTACGACCTTCGGAAGGGTAAAACCCAATTTGTGAAGTGTCAGGGTTAGGGTTGCAATCAAAATATATATATATATAATCTATATAATTTCAATAGGGCCTTACTGTCTGCCAGTGCCTGTCAGTGCTCAGGACCTAATAATAATCCTTAGAATTTCAATAAAGGCCTCACCTTGTCTCACTCTGTTCGGTGTTCGGGCCTTTATAATAAAACATTCCTCCATATGCTTGTGTGGTGTCATCTAAGTGTCCCTAAGCCGACATTTAAATTTACATTATTCGAACCAGAAAATGGTGGAACCAAAAACGCACGGCTGACAAGGCGAGTTCAGTAGATCAGGCAGTTAAAATCAGGCAAAAAGGGCAATGGCAGGAAAACAGGCAACGGTCATACACTGAGAACCTCAAAAGAAAACAATGCTGGAACAAGGCAACACTAGGAACACACAAACGAACGCATCTCTGTTTACCCCTGAAACTGTTTTGTGGACTCAAATACTTCACCCACCCATTGTGATGAGTAGATAATGGGTGAATTTTCATTATTACTATCCCTTAAATATTGAAAAGACCCAGGTAATGACTACTGGTGCCGAAAACCAATACCTCCACCTTCAAGCACATGGGGTCTCTGTCCCAAAACATGGGTGCAAATGTAACAATCTTGGTGTCACCTTTTATAATGACCTCTCCCTAAATAATAATGTCAACACAGTCCAGTCATTTTCTCTGCAGCTCAGGAAACTTTCAAAGATCGGCATGTTTTAATCCAGAAGAAACTGTTGATTGTCATTCACCCCTTCATTTCCTCTTGTTTGGATTATTGCAATTCTCTCTTCACCTGCCTGAGCCAACAGAGTTTACATAAAGGTCAGCACATTCTAAACGCAGCACCCTGACTCCTCACCAAATCTGCTACAACAAAGCATATGACTCCAATTTTACCTTCTCTTCGTTGGCTTCCAGGAAACTTTAGAACTTTTAAGGCCTTTTCTTGAATTGTACTTAAGTACATTTCAGAACTGTTGACACCATATGTGGCCGGTCGTACCAGGTCCTCAGCGAGGACCTGGTACGTTCCTCAGTCACGTTCCTCAGTCCCAATTTAGGACTAGAGGTCAATCAATCAATCAATCAAATTTTATTTGTATAGCCCATATTCAAAAATTACAATTCATCTCATAGGGCTTTAATAGGGTATGACATCCTCTGTCCTTAACCCTCAGCAAGAGTAAGGAAAAACTACTAAAAATCCTTTTAACAGGGTGAAAATACGTAGAAACCTCAGAGAGAGCCACATGTGAGGGATCCCTCTCCCAGGACGGACAGAAGTGCAATAGATGCCACGTGCAGGAGAACATCATCAAGATTAAAGTCTTCAAGATTAAAGATTAAAGTCTCTAGCAGCATTTGATGAGGGTAAGCATCTCGAAGGACAACCCCAACATGACATGCCAAGCAGTCCCGCTGCAATCACAGTCCATGGTCAGCAACCAGCAGGACCACGATCAGAAAGCCACTCCAGTCCTAAGTCACCGTCCACCGCCACCGCCACCCACCACGAGCCGCCGCTGCGGTCCTGGTCCAATGCCCGTACCCGATGCCAACGCGACACAGGGTCCGCCACCAGCACCACGATCAGCCCACATGACACAGAATCCGCCACACTGGATCCACCACCGCGACCCCCTGTGCGCGATCAACAAAGGGCCTCTGTGGCCGCAATCCATTGTGCGGCCACAGAGGCCCTGGATCTGCGGGTGATAAAGCAAAGGGATTCCGGGGAAGGGGGATAGGGATGGAGAAGAGGAAGGAGAAGCTTGAAAAATAAGCTCCGTGTGTTATGTGTCATAAAATAGAACAAGTAACGTTCTGCCGCACTAATTAGCTCTAACTATAAGCTTTATCAAAAAGGAAGGTTTTGAGCCTACTCTTAAACGAACAGATGGTGTCTGCCTCCCAAACTGAAAGTGGTAGTTTATTCCACAGCAGAGGACCTTGATGGCTAAAAGCTCTGGCTCCTACTCTACTTTTAAAGACTTTAGCCTAAATTCTGGGAGCGGAGTGCTCTAGTGGGTTTATAAGGTACTAACAGCTCTTTAAGGTAAAATGGCGCTATATTATTAAGGGCCTTGAAGGTGAGGAGGAGAATTTTAAATTCTATTCTGGATTTAACTGGAAGCCAGTGTAGCGATGCTAACACAGGAGAAATGTGCTCTCTTTTCTTTGTTCTCGTCAGGACACGTGCTGCGGCATTTTGGACAAGCTGTAGAGTCTTTTATTGCTTACTGCTGGAGCCTGATAATAATGAATTACAATAGTCCAGTCTCGATGTAACAAAGGCGTGGACTAGTTTTTCTGCATCTTTTTGCGAAAGGACATGTCTGATTTTGGAGATATTACGCAGGGGGAAAAAGGCGGTTCTAGATATTTGTTTTAAGTGACTATTAAAGGATAAATCAGGATCGAAGATCACTCCCAAGTTCCTGACTGTTTTGTTGGAAGCAAGGGCAATGTCGTCTAGCGCAGCTATATCATTAGATAATGTATCTCTAAGGTGTTTGGGGCCAAGTATTATAACCTCTGTTTTGTCTGAGTTTAATAAGAGAAAATTGCAGGTCATCCAGGTTTTTATGTCCTTGAGACATGCTCGAAGTTTAGTTAATTGATTATGTGACGACCCCTTCCACCCTCACATGGACACTAGGTGTCCCTGTTCTCCCTTTTACTGAGTTACAGGTGGAGTGGGTGTCAGCAACAATCAGAGCACATCTCGGCCAGGTGTGCTCTGCCCCTTAAAAAGCTGGCCAGATTGGTCGCGCTCTCTCTCTCTTGCGCTACCTACGGGACGAGGTTGGCTCTCCAGGACGCCAGTACCTTTTCTCTGTTTTGTTTTGAAGAGTGGGCTGTTTGTAGTTGGTTCCATTAATAAATGTTCTAAAAGAGCCACAGTTTTCCCGTGTCGTCTCCCTCCTTTCCGCAGTCTTGAGCCGGGCTGTGACAATTACTTTGTTCAGGTATTATTGATAAGTATAACTGGGTGTTATCCGCATAGCAGTGGAAATTTACCGAGTGTGTCCTGATAATGTTTCCTAGTGGAAGCATATATAATGAGAATAAAATTGGGCCGAGCACAGAGCCCTGGGGAACACCATGGTTTACTTTGGTGCGCACAGATGACTCATCATTAATTTGCACGAATTGGGAGCGATCAGAAAAGTACGATTTAAACCAGTTAAGGGCGGTTCCATTAATGTTAATTAACTGTTTGAGTCTTTGTAATAGAATTTGATGGTCAATTGTGTTGAATGCTGCACTGAGATCTAACAGAACGAGGACAGACACAAGACCCTGATCTGAGGCTATTAAAAGGTCATTAGTGACTTTTGCCAAGGCTGTCTCTGTACTGTGATTGGCTCTAAACCCTGACTGAAAGTTTTCATATATATTATTTTCCTGGAGAAACTCACACAGCTGATTGGCTACTACTTTTTCTAAGATTTTAGACATGAAGGGGAGATTAGATATTGTTCTGTAATTGGCTAAAACCTCTGGGTCTGGAGTGGGTTTTTTGAGAAGGGGTTTGATTACTGCTATTTTAAAAGACTGTGGTACATAACCTGATGATAATGACAGATTGATTGTATTAAGTAACAAACTATCAATTAGGGGCAGAATTTCTTTAAGTAATTTTGTAGGAATGGGATCTAAGATACAGGTTGTTGGTTTAGAACCTGAGATTAATTTGGTAAGCTGATCACAGGTGATCAGAGAGAAGCTGTCTAAGTAATTGGTAGGATTCTCAGCCATTTCTGAGATCTCTGTTGTTGGGAGGGTATTAGTGCCAATTGAGGGCAGGAGAGGGTTGATTTTATTTCTAATAGTTAGAATTTTATCATTAAAAAAGATCATAAAGATATTGCTATTTAGTGATCGAGGAATACTGGGTTCGTGGAGGTGTGACCTTTACATTTGAGCAATCTTTCTCTGAGGACATATGTTTGACAAACTCTGTATCCACTCTTCTTAACGACTGTTATATATGTTACAATTTTTTATTTTATCCTGTTTGTCTTTTTAAAATGTTTTCCTATTGTCTTTCTATAATTTTTTTATTTTAAACTTGAATGCCTACTTACCAGTACCCTAACAGCTGATCACTCCAGTCCTCCATGACCGTCACTGGCTCCCAGTCAAATACAGGATCACCTTCAAAATTCTACTCAAAACCTACAAGACCCTCAACAGCATGGCTCCACCCTACCTCTCGGACCTCCTCCCCCAGCACAGCTCTACCCGACAGCTGAGATCGGCTGATGTCAGCCTCCTTCAGGTCCCCAGAACCAAGCACTGAATCTGGGGTGACAGGCGATTTTCAGTCGCCGCCACAACTCTCTGGAAGTCATTACCACTCAACATTAGAAACACCCTGTGATGGAAATCTGGAAATACAAGAGGCTGGAAACACCAAAGTTATCTACTTGTATTTAATAAAAATGTGAATGCGCTATTTAAATGGAATATTATTATTATTATTATTATTATTATTATTATAAATGGACCTTGTAACTTTGTTTTGAAAGGTGCTAAAAATATAGTTTGTTATTTTTAGTAATTCACTGATATGAGATTTCAATGAAACTCAATTAAGTAATCATTTCATATCCAACGTACGGGAAGTACATGACACTCTCTGAGATGTCCATAGCAATGATGAATTAATAGTTATAGTTAACAACAGTGGTAAGATCTATTCACCACCGCAACCCTGAGCTTTCCTGAACTTGTATTCGCCAATGGTGGGAGCAACTTGGGAGAAAAGCTGTGGTACTTCCTGTGCTGACGGACAGAGGGCAGCACTGCTCCCTACATGCTGCCTGGGTTGCCATCAAGTTTCCAGGCTGAGGACACAGAGCTGTAATGTGGGACATCATGTACTGAACACTGTGTGCTGCTGCTCAAACACACAAACAGACAAAAGAACTGCTGTGCTGTGAAAGACTTGTATGTCTGCACTTAAGGAATCCAGTCAAATATAGTCAGTAAGTGTAGTGGTACTATTCACATACTGAACATTGGTCTGATGTTATTTAAGTTTTCTTTGAAACATGTATTTTCTGAGGTTAAATGTGTAATGCTCATGTATAATACAGAGCATATTGTAATAATGTCACGGTATGTATGACCTGAGGGAACGGTTTGGAACATATTCAGATAAACAATAAGAGATGTATGAGGGTGCTGTACCATTAAGAAACTTAATTACAAGTAAAATGATTTTAAAATCAGTCCTCAGTGATACTTGAAGCCAGTTTAAAGATGCTAAAACCAGTGTAATGTGATCTCCTCCCATTTCTCATTAAAACCCTGGCTGCTGAATTTTGAACAAGTTGTACTCGATAAATGGATATTTTCGGTAATCCTGAAAATATATATAAAATATAATGCATTACAGAAGTCCAGTAGTCCTATATGTATATGAATTTGTATAATGTGCAGATGTGGAGTAGGTGCAGTGGTGGTGATAATGTGGACAACAATGGATTGTGTGCAGGACCTTGAAGGACAAATTGGATAAATGAAGTCAAACTTACAATGGAATGCATAATTGTGTTGTGAAAAGTAACAGAAGGAAAACATAATGGACAAAAAAGGACATCATGATGACGATACAAAGAAAAAGAAGCATGCATCCTAGAAAATCACGTGAGCTCGGAGTGCTGTGTAATCCGACTCCTTTTCCTGCTGTGTCATCCTCAGCGGAAAGATTATCGAGGAGCATCATCCTGGCCAGGTTGGGCCAGGCAGGGCTATGTTTAGGCAGAGTGCTTCCACAGTTTGTTCTCAAAGCAGATTAAAGGCCTGTGGATTAGGATTAGACACATCTTTGTATACCTGTGCACACTTCCAGCCTTAATGTTGGTTGGAGAGAGACAGGTCAGGAAGTGAAGAGTGGGTGAGAAATAATGCGGTGGACCATGAGCTGAACTGCTGGGGATGTATGTTGACACGTCAATGACGTTGTGATCTTGTAGTGTCTAGCTCAGAGACGTTTTACACAAATATTGGTTAACCATTAATCACTTTGAATAATACTTTGGGAAATATTTGGTCAAACTCAGATCACATATTCACAAGAAAATGACAAAAATTTACTGCAGTTGTTAAGTGTGTGTCGAATGAGAGCGCTGGATATTTCTGACCCGTCCAGGTTGAGACAACTTTTTCCCAAAAAATGATTTACATGTCTTAACACAAAGACTTGAAGAGGTCTTTTGGACTGATCTATTATTATTATTATTCCTGGGTTAAATGTGAACCAACAGGATATAAAATGTAAATAGTTATCTTTCAGCTTTTAACTTAATATTTCATTGGTGCAACTTTATCTCATTTATCAGTTTTTGTGATAAACCAGAAACATCAATAAAAAATTTTTTTTTACTGAGTATGCAGTTGTTTATACTGATCATTGATTTTTACTTTTTTAAACTTCAAACCAAAAGTATCCCCAGTGCTTCGATCAATAAGAGGACAGCAGATATTCAATGACAGTGTGAGTGTTTCTATGAATGGCTACTGCTGATCTGAGGACGGAACATCTGATTTCTCAGTCAGACACACTGTGAGGAACAGACGACAGATCTCAGTGTGTCAGCCACATGTTGCCCTGGAGGAAGTGGGTCAGCCTAGTCTGAGACAGCAGCTCACTGCAGCTTCTTTGTTTGTTGTTGAGTCTGGTGTTTGGCCAATTCATCTGGTATTTTCTGTCAATGTGTATCTTTGGCCATGCCCAAAGAAAATTAGGTTGAATTGAGTTCTGAGTGCTTCAGTGTTTCTAAAATGGTTGATCTTCAAGGAAATAATACATGCTAAATTACTTTCTTTGCAAATATATATTGATTTGCTGATTTGTAATCACTCCTGCGGTCTTTAACGGCCATTTAAAGATCCCTTTCAAAAATATTTTAGAGTGATGGACAAAATCATATCAGACCAATTAGATTCACTCACAACCTCTGTGGGCCAATCATCTCACAGCTGTCAAACTCCGTGTTCAGACATGAACTCCAGTGGATGTACATTGATATGGGTCCGGACTTTCTTTGGGTTTCCCTTACACACATGAACCACACAGCAGGAGATTCTTCTTCCTTCCTGCGGAGGATCTCCTACTGTGTTCTAGCAGCACCACTGCACAGCTCATTACGCATTTCTTCAACTTTCCCGCCTTTGCACACAAAGGTAAATCAATGAATACAATTTCTCTTTAAAGTCCTTTGTCCTGGAACTATCATTTAGGCCTGTCAGGATTTGGTCAGACCGGAATCATGTGTACAGCTCCGTTCAAAGATGGAGCTGCCAACACCTGACAGGACAACCAGACCACTGGAGACACAAGGCCAATTTTAAATATTATGTATCGCTTTATATATGAAATATGTACTTAACCATGTGGTGTAATACTCATATACAATGTGTGGACGTGTGTGCCGTCACCTACAATGTGTGCCGTCACCTTCTGATGATTAAATCTCGTTTTGAAGTTAAAATGAAATTTGCAAATTTGAAATGTAATAGTTTGCAGATTTTACAAAAGAGTCCAGACTTATTGTGTATGTTTTGCAGTGTTAAATCAGGAATTTGATTTAGTGTTCCAGACCCCTGTACTGTCAGGTGTCCTGCAGGCCGAACCTTCAACGATTTTCTTGATGTCTACGAGTTTTAAGAATATTACCACTCTTGGTCTAATGAAGCACTCTGATAAATATTGAGAGCTGCACATGTGCTGTTTTTCAGTCTCATGTTAAAAGGTGACATTTTCAACAGAAACAACCTGTAAACAGAGACCTCTAAAGAACATGATTAATTTCCCCGTCTCTTTTCACTGAATGAAATACTCAAGACACTTTGATGTTGCCTTTAAAGTACATGATGCTTGTTTGTGGGGATGAATCCTGAATAGAAGCAGAGAAGCCATTAGGCCCCTTTAGTATCACATTGACTATATCAAACAGCACATTAAGAGCATTATTTTTGCTTTGTATAATTGTGAAGATACAAAATCTCTCACTCACCACATTAGAGAAAGTGTGGTTGAAAGTACAGAACCTAATGGAATAAGTGAAGATCAATAAATCACATGATTCAGCGACAGTCTCACAACACATATAACCCACTAAGGAAGATGTTTGCTTTACTTTTTGCGAGATGGGGCTGTGTTGTGCTCGCGTGAGTAGAGCAACACAAAAAGTGTGTGACAGCATAAGGCTTTAGTGCTTGAACCTGAATTAGACTCCAATGCTGCCTCCTCCCACAGTGTTTTCTGTTATCTCATTTCTGTTTGGGAGGAATATTGTTTTGCTCCAGTTGTGACCATTTCTAGTTAACGCTGAAGAGGAACCATGTCTTTTTGAAGATATATGCTAATATAAATAAACCAAATATCAAAAAACATTCACAGCAGCAGGCCTGTTCATATTGACTTTTCAATGTGAGGTTGATCAGTTCTTAATTTTTGTACCTAGTCCAGCCCCTTCTGTAGTTTCATTTATACCTCAGAA
Organism: Platichthys flesus; assembly: GCF_949316205.1. NCBI lineage: Eukaryota > Metazoa > Chordata > Actinopteri > Pleuronectiformes > Pleuronectidae > Platichthys > Platichthys flesus. The sequence goes on along the minus strand of NC_084951.1, from coordinate 1,959,587 downwards.
TAACTCTCACACACAGATAATGTGTGAATTTCTCTCTGGTAGACTCAGGGTCCCTCCTCAAGGTGGAAGGTGTACATGTTTTTTTGCATTGTTGTACAAGTTGCAGTTCGAGCTTCTCAGTGGACAGTAGTACACACAGTGGCTGATTTGCTGGGTGAAGGTGGATGGCAACTGCTTTAAAACATAAAGTGTGATTACGTTTGATTGGTAAGCAGGTGAAAACCGAAAATGATCAAAACAAAATGAAAAGAAATATCTCTGCATGAAAAAGAAGAGACATTGACACAGAAAACACAGAGGAAAATGTCAGGGTTTGGTGATAAAGGCAGAGGCGGGTGTCAATGTTCGGTTAAAAACATGTGATCTCCGCAGCAAAATGAATATGTTACATCCTGTCTGAGCCTGCTGCACCAGCCCTTACCTGAACACTGGGGCATTTTTTTGCAGATCTGATCACGTCAGCAATAATCTGTGCAGCATTGTTTATGTGCCAAAGGCAAACTTGACTAATTTAACCTGCATTATTATTGACAATATTTGTTCATGCTTAGAATAACCTATAAATATTTTCATCATATATTGTATGGCTAAACTCTCACTTTGATTCTGGAACTTTTGAACCGACGTGATTGTGCCACGTCTCCAGATTTCACCTTTTGGGTGATCATCATTATAGCTGATAGATCTAATGGCCTTGAGCTATATAATAAAGCGTATGTTTTTAAAATCCATACGTCCAGATGTTATTTCTGTAAATTGACGATAATCTGCACAACTGCATGATGCGTCACTCATCCACACGTGCTGCTGGTTGCCGAGCTCACATCTAATCAGTTAGATTGTTTTCCCAGCCAAGGGGAAATGAGGCTTAAGATAAAAGATCTCACATGATGTTAGTTCATGCCTCTGATCTCTCCGCACAGCTCCCTCTGGAGACCAGGGCTCTGGATGTGAAGAGGCGAATGGGGCTGAGGAGGGTCACAGGGAGTCACCTACATGACAGCTCACAGTAAGAGAGGTGATCAGAGCTCACGTCACACCGGGCCATGCATTTGGCTGCCTGTTTGCATCACAACTGATTACAGAATGCCTTCACTGGTGTAGAAAGTGTGTGGCTCCTAACAGATTTACTTTTATGCGTCCTCCAGGACCCTCAGAGACGTGTACGATGGTACATGTCTCTGAAACAGTTTCTGAAGACCTAAGGCAGCACAGGATGATGACACTATAAAAACAAACACAAGACCAACCTTTTTTTGACTTTTCTGTAAGATTCACTTTGGACTATTCTGCCAGTATATTCAACAGATTTCCACGACAAAAGGTAGAAAGAACTTAATAATGTATATATACAAACTGTTGAATATATATGAATGTTGTAGTTACATTAACAGTAACAGATTGTTGACTTGTGCACTGACACTAGCGAAGTGCCTTTGAGCTGAGCCCCTCCTTCCTGCTCTATACATTCAAGAACATGTTGTTCTTGAATGTATAGAGCATTCAAGAACTGTCGGCCTGAAAACACACCAGCTGTCGGCTGTCGGCCTGAAAACACACCAGCATATCCTCCGAGTTCAGCGCATGTGAACGTCCATGTCTCAAATCTGCCTTAGTGCTTTCATAAACCTACTGTGAATACTGAGACATATCTGATCTTTTTTGTTTTCCATATATGATTTTCATCATCTTTATATGATATATATTTGTACCTATAAGAAAGTGAGCTCTCTTATTTCCTGACAAATCCAGCATTCTAAACATCAGTCTCCCCGGCTGCAACCTGGCTTTTGACGGAAATGGGAAAGGACCCTGTGACTGGTTTACTGTGTTATGCCCAGAACACAGCCATGATTAATTAAGAGACTTAAGAGTGAAACCCTTTAAAGCATGATCCAGACACAGAGTGGGTCTGATGTGGACACACCCTGAATGCACTTCACCGCGTGCATTAGACCATGTCTTGTTCAAGTAGAGCCTCTGATTCTCCACTATTTTGTCTGGGATTCGAGGGTTGGTGCTCTCCTATTGGCTGCTTAGCGTTCATGTCACAGCTGTTTCCAGCAGGTCCCCATTACCCCCGCATTTTAGCTCCTTTTCACCAACAGTATCTGACGCTCCCATCCCCCCCCCCCCAAACCACCCAGCTCCTGCTCACTTAGTACACTGTGTACCCATATGAACATAATAAGCACTGAGCGCTGGCGTATTGTTGTCTGCTGGGCTGCAGCATGTGCATATCTATAGTGTAGGAAGTATCGTTGGAGCTTTCCCTGGCCCCCACCCATCATTAATCTCCACATTCTCATTAATGCAGCAAACTAATCAGACTGTGCTGTTCAGCAGGGTTTTGTATATAGCCAGGAGTCTCATCAATAATGCTGCATTCACACAAAGCTGGGCCTGGAGAAAAAGGCATTCCCCAAAACAAAGTTTACAAGATAATGTGCTCACCTGCTGAAACTCAAGAACATTTTAGAGATGTGGGAAAATGGCTATGAAGATGGTGAGGTGGTGAACTGAAGCCAAATGACAGAAATTAAATATGAGGGGATCATGCATGTAGAACGATAATAATGATAATAATAAATATTAAGCATCTTAAAAAACAGAGTTTGCAAAGTGCTTTGACAGCAAAGCTTAAAAAAAAGTAAATACAAGACAAACTAGGGCTACGTTGTAGCACTAACGGGCCCGAGCACAGGCAATTTCAAGTCTGTTGCGGTCGGGGAAGAGAGAGCGATTGATGAACAAGTGCATGTCTTTGCCTTGCGTGCGTTTTAAGCTGTGCAGCAAGAATAAACACGTCACTTCCTGTAGCCAGCAGGTGGCACTATGATTTTAAGTCATGGTGTCTTTGTAGATGTCATCAGGTCGCAAGTATTGTCTTACATGTCTAGTTTGGAGTTGGTTGGACCAAATATGTCCAAGATACAGTTGTTGTGATTGATGGCGTGTGATCAGACTTTGAAGCCACGCCAGGGTGAGACAGCATGACGAAAAGTTGATTTTTTTGATAACTTGATGTCATGTATTAAATCATGCTTGTGTTGGCAAGTGGTTGGGGGCAATCAGTTTCATTTGCAGGCAGCACATTTTCGTCTGTAATAGACAAATGACAATAACTTCTAAAGCTGAATTTGTGTGACAAGCTGTATAATGTGATTTTTTTGGTCGTTCAATAAGTGCAGTGTTTTAAGCAGTGATGTATTACAGCAGTGTTGTTGCGCTCATATTCATTGTATCGCAGTGTTTGTGATGGTGAGTCCTAATGTTGTCAATAGATGTAACAACAAACAATGATTTCAGATGTTTGTTGGATTGTGAACATGTGACGCGTGATGCTGGTTGCATTTGCTTCAGTGGCGATTTTGCCCTGAAATTTCGGGTGTGGGAATTTTGTATGATATCATGTCACTATCAGAAAAATAGAGGTAGCTGATTATTATAAACAGTAGGCCTATATAGACCAGTAAGATATACTATGGGCTGCATTTTGAGTGCCAGCAGGGAGCAAAAATCCAATGTCATTGACAATGCACATGTTTTAGAGTCGGCGCGACACAAAGATGTTGTCTATAATACAGCATTAAAGTAAAATGATTCCAACAAAGTGAAAAGATTAGACAGACACAAAGCTTCACATCAATTTCAACATCGATACTGTGAATAAAGACGTTTAGGAGACGTAGTGCTACTGGAAACAGCGGCTTGTAAAATGCAAATGTGACTTGCAAGTGGTGTGTCCATGTGAACAGTATAAGCTTGGGCAGTTGAGCCCAGAGTAGAGAGGGACAGAGCAGAGACGGATGGCAAGAGAGAGGCTCGTTTCATAGAGCAAGAACACAGATAGAAATGCATGCAAATCAAGTGACTTCAAATCAAGAGTATAATGCTTGTGAGGCAAGGTTATGCGAACAAACATTCATGGTACTTTGCATATTAGAGCAAATCAAATCTAAAGTAGTACACAAAGGACATATGTAATGAACGTTCTGCACAACAGCGCCATCTACATGTGGAGTCCCTAATAAAGACATGTTGTTGAACTGTTTCACACCTATTGTTGACCTTACATGTAGTGTTGAATTACCTGTCAGTTAAATGCATTTATTGAGTCCAGCGAGATGGTTAGTTTGATGTAAGGAAATGTATTGGGATAATTTATGAATAATCCACAAATAAGTAAGTAATTGTATGTTATGTTGGCAGTAGGTCTTGGAATTATGATTATTACACAGATGTGATGTGTTAATGTAGGCGCTCTTATGTAGCGTGAGTAATTTTGTGGATAATTGTAAATGTTACCACAATGTAATGTTTACACTGAGTAATTGGCGGTGCTGTGAGTTGAACTGCAGTATGTTGATATGGATCTGTTCAGGTGATGGTAATGATTAGAGGCCAGTAGTTTGAGAGGTTGTTGGATTAGGCACAGTGGAATAACAAATTATTTTTTGGTTTATTGGCACATAGAGCTGTTCAGGCGTGTAATGTAATGATGTGACAGAATTGTGGTAGTGATAAGATAATGCATTGTGGACTTATGTAAACAATGTTTGTCTGGTGAATGATGATCCATGGGCAAATCTAATTGGTTACATGGTTTGAGGAAATGGCGTAAATATGACTTTGATTCAATGACTTGAGTGTGTTTATTTGAGCTGTATATTGTAAAGTTCAGGCAATCATATGGAAGTGTGTGAATGACATTGTTAGGCCTTGGGAAGGAAGTTTTGGTGTGTGAGCAATACATGGGGTTACACTGCCATCTAGTGACTAAATATTGCAGCACATCTGCCAGTACAAACAGTGGTCTGACACTGCCATCTAGTGACTAAATATTGCAGTACAAGTAGGTGTGCCGGCAATATAAAGCCACTAGAGGTCAGTATAAGACCATGAAACACAGACATGGTTGAAATGAAAACAAGTCTTTTCATTTTGCACATCAAGCTTTTAAGCCTCACCACGGTCACACGGATTGATGAAAAGTTTAAATATTGATAACTTTAGATCTTCATCTTGTTTTGTAGAGTCTCATCTAATTTTTAAGTTGATCTGATGAAAGCTCTCCGAGTAGTACATAAAAACATAACACGTACCAAAAACAAGACATTTCCTGTTGCCACTAGGGGGCGCTGTGATTGTAAGTCACAATTTCTGCACCGATGTCTTCTGGTCGCGACTCTTGTCGTATGTGTCTAGTTTGGACTCAATTGGACAAAATATGTCTGAAATATGGAAGCTTGTGTTTTGATGGCGTTTCATCAAACTTTAACGCCACACCACGGTCAGGCGGTTTTGCTAAAACTTAATCCTTCAATAACTTTAGATCTCCATTTTGTTGTGATGACGACGTTGCATGCATTTGCGCACTGCTGCAAGATGAACGCTTCACTTCCTGTAGCCAGCAGGTGGCGCTATGATTTTAAGTCATGGTGTCTTTGTTGATGTCATCAGGTCGCGCTTCTTGTCTTACATGTGTAGTTTGAACTCGATTGGACCAAATATGTCCAAGATACAGAAGCTTGTGTTTTGATGGCGTTTAGTCACATTTTGACGTCTCGCCACGGTCACACGGTGTGGCGAAAAATTGATCTTTCAATAACTTTAGATCTCCATCTTGTTGTGATGACACTCGTCTAAATTTTCAGTTGATCTGATGAAAGCTCTCCAAGAAGTACTTGAAAATAAAAAACATGGAATATGGTCCAAATCGAAAATGGCGGGGTTCCTGTTGCGTTTTTCATATTGCTCCGAGCGCGTATTTTGTGCATGTGGTGATGATACACAACTGTCTTCAATTTCGTGCGGATCAGTGAATGCTAAATGAGGTGTTTCTCCGTAAATGAGGGAAAGCACCGTTGGTGGCGCTGTTGAGCCATTTTGCCACACCCATTTCCAAATACCCCAGAATACGTAAATTTTCACGAGGCCCATAATCTGCCCTATAGATGTTGAATGCATTCTGTAGTGAGAACACATTCAAGCACATGTCCTACACCTCCATGAGAGCGGGGAGGGGTGAAAGGGGGTGGGGTAAGATGGGGGCGGGGTGAGAGGGGGGCGGGGCCTTCAAAACAGGTTGATCTGAGGAGGTCTGTTTTAGACAGAGTAAAAAGGTGCTGTTTTAAATTATCCTTGGGGTATTTTTACCAAAATATTTTACAGACATTTCATTAAGACCCCAAGGAACCATATCAACTGTGGTGAAATGGAAATAATATGTCCCCTTTAAAGCGAATATGTCCCCTTAAAGCATTTTCGTGTGTCATGGCGAGCTGATTTGACGCCCCGCCACAGTCAGACGGTGTGTCGAAAAGTTGTTTCTTTGATAACTTTAGATCTCCATCTTGTTGTGATGCCACCCGTCTAAATTTTAAATTGATGTGATGAAAGCTCTCCGACAAATAAATCAAAGCACACGATGTACAAAAACAAGACATTTTCTGATGCCACCAGGGGGCGCTTTCCTTTTAAGTCATGATTTCTAGGTAGATGTCTTCCGGTCGCGACTCTTGTCTTATATGTGTAGTTTGGAGTCGATTGGACAAAATATGTCTAAGTTACAGAAGCTCGCTTATATTGGCGTTTAGTCGAACTTTGAGACCTCACCACGGTCACACGGTATGATGAAAAGTTTAAATATTGATAACTTTAGATCTTCATCTTGTTTTGTAGAGTCTCATCTAATTTTTAAGTTGATCTGATGAAAGCTCTCCGAGTAGTACATACAAATATAACACCTACCAAAAACAAGACATTTCCTGTTGCCACCAGGGGGCGCTGTGATTTTATGTCACGACTGCTGTGTTGATGTCTTCAGGTCGGGACTCTTGTCTTACGGGACTCTTGTCTTACGTTTAGTTTGGAGTCGATTGGACCAAATATGTCTGAGATACAGACGCTCGTGTTTTCATGGCGTTTTGTCACACTTTGATGCCACGGTCAGACGGTGTGTCTAAAAGTTAATTCTTTGATAACTTTAGATCTTCATCTTGTTGTGATGACACTCATCTAAATTTTTAGTTGATCTGATGAAAGCTGTACGACAAGTATATAAAAGTAAAAAAAATGTAATATGCCCAAAATGGCCACTAAATCAAAAATGGCGGGCTTCCTGTTGAGTTTGTCATAATGCTACTTGAGGCTTTTTTGTGCATTTGGTCATGATACACAACTGTCTTCATTTTCGTGAGGATCAGTGAATGCTAAATGAGGGGCTCTCCGTAAATGAGGGGAAGCTCCGTTGGTGGCGCTGTTGAGCCATTTTGGCACGCCCACTTCCAAATACCCCAGAATATGTCCATTTTCACGACTTTCTAACTTACTGCAAACTTTTAAAACTTTTTGAGCATGTTAAAGCCCTCAAAAAGCCAATTCTAGTAAGCGAGGAAAAATAATAATAATAATAATAACTAGGGCTACGTTGTAGCACTAACGGGCCCGAGCACAGGCAATTTCAAGTCTGTTGCGGTCGGGGAAGAGAGAACGTTCGATGACCAAGCGCTCGTCTCCACATTGCCTGCGTTTGCCCTGTGCGGCAAGGAAGATCGCTCCACTTCTTCTGGCCAGCCGCTGGTGCTGAACTAGAGGTAAGTAACCTTCAAACTATCAAACATAACCTATTGCTTTATCTATCATCATATGCTTACATGCCTCAAGTTTTTTGTAATATGTAATTGTTATAAAAGTTACCGTTTATTTATCACGTCTAATGAACAGATTGAAGCAAGATAACTCGACAGTCTTGTTTTGGTTGTGACATTATTTTTTTTAATGAGTTACTATCAATACGCTACACGTGTACGTTTCATGTGATAGTAACTGTTTCACCAATATTCTGATACAGGATGGTATATCCGCCATTACTATTTTCACATCGTTTATTTAGTCTGTCATGGAGTTGTAGAGTGAATTAGACAGTAGTGATAACATTATAATGTCCACACATCAGTGTTGTAAACACTTCTCCAATTAATTATATAATTATGTTTTCACACTGAGGGAAGTGGAGAGACTTGATGTGGACTGTTATCAACAGCTCTGTGGGAGATCATCACCTTGAATATTACAAATGAGGTAGAAAGACATTTTATGTATTTGTACAATGTTGTATTTCTTTCAGCACTTTTATCAGAAGGGACTTAAAATATGTACATTTCACCATGAGGATATAAACCAAGACCACAGTACAACAGTTCTATCTGAAATCTGTTGTGCTTTATACACAACACAAAACATTCTTTAACAGTGCGTTTTTTCTCTTCATAGATGAAGAACTGCAGCACCTGATGTCCTCAGCAGCAACATGGTGGAGATCTGATTTGATACACTTTAGATAAGAACCCAGTGTTTTATATTTCTGCTTTGCCATAAGAGACAGAACATGGTCATCACAGCTGTGTCCTTCAGGCTCGTCTGTCCCTAATAAAATGATAGGAAACATGAAAGTGATCGTCATTATTGTAGAGGAAGAGTTACATATGAACAAAGTGTGTAACCTTATTTTCTGTGGATATTCAACTGTGTATTTGAATATGCTTTTGGAGTAAAACGTGCACTACCATGACAATGAATGTTTTTAATGGAGCTATTTCACATTAAAAGTATTGCATTATAATTGAATACATTATGTATTATGTGCAATACTTTGATTGTTTTTAAGTAATGAAATCAGGTCTGTACCTGGAGTCAGTGTTCAGTCTGGTTGGATTCAAGTTGTGTGTCAAGTTGGACCTTCTAGAGGAACATGAAACCAATACACAGATATGTAAAGTCATACATGGGCCAGGTTAAGTAATTAACAGACTTTTAAATGGTAAAAATAAAATATTAGTTCAAAGTTAATCAGAGCATAATCATTTCAGATTAGGAAATAGGTAGTGCATATAAGCCCACAACTCTGTATGACACTGTCTGTTCTAGTAAAGTTACAAGGCTATGACTTACTCATATTTAACAAAAGAATTCAGTGAAGTCTGTCTGAGATTAACGATTTAAATACTGAAGGTGGGAGACACGGTTATTTTTCACTGTAACACGTGACAGGACATCAACACCGTGACTCTGAATAAAGAGCCTTAAAAGACGTAGTGCTCCTTTGAACAGCTGCTCTTACAATGTGTAGCAAGTGCTAAATCTCCATTAGTATAATAGTAACAAAAATCACCCTTTACATAATTGAACATATATTTTCCTTGTGAACCCCTTTAACACAGTTCAATTCAGGAGCAAAATATAATTTATACAGTATTTATTAGAGCTAGTATTAGTAAACAGATCAAACAAATGCAGTACAACACATCACACATCCACAGTGTCTCTTTTGCTTATCATCACAGTCAGTCAGAAGTGTCCGTTTAACTTACGTAGCAGTTGAGAGATGCTTCGTTGGAGCTAGCAGGAGCTAGCTCATAGCCAGTGCTGCTGTTCAGAGCGGCAGAGTTCACACAGGAAAAGACACAACGGGAGAGGGGAAAAAAGCTTTGAGTGCGTCCCACACTCTAACCTGCTGAGCGAACAACGTCCACAGTGACTCCGCCGCCGTCCTCTCATCCAGACTCGCCAACCGTTCTCCGGTTCTTCGTGATACACAGCTCCGCAGCTTGTGACGACGTAACTTTTTTCAGAGTCTCATGAGGCGTTCACTTGCAGCTGTGTTAAATGCAGCTTCGTTTGTCATGGCGAGTTGAAGAAGTCTGCTGCAAAGCTATGAATAATCCGCATGATGAAAACTCACAGCAATGTTATGCCTACATTATCAATATATTGAGACCCATGTGACACAGTTTGACATGGTTTAGCAAAGTGAATGAGGAGAAATACATCCAAGTGTGAGACGTAACAAACCGAAAGCGGTCTCATGCTGCGTTCATGGTAACTCTGTTAAAATGGGTTTCATTGGTCATGGTGAGCTGATGAACTTTGATGCCACGCCATTAACAATCTGCATGATGAAAAGTCACAATAATGTTATGCCTACATTATCAATATCTTGAGACCAATTTGACACAGTTTGACATGGTTTAGTAAAGTGGCTGGAGGGAAATACATCAAAGAGTAAGATGACCAAAACAAGACATTTCCTGATGCCACCAGGGGGCGCTTTCCTTTTAAGTCATGATTTCTAGGTAGATGTCTTCCGGTCGCGACTCTTGTCTTATATGTGTAGTTTGGAGTCGATTGGACAAAATATGTCTAAGTTACAGAAGCTCGCTTATATATATATATATATATTGGCGTTTAGTCGAACTTTGAGACCTCACCACGGTCACACGGTATGATGAAAAGTTTAAATATTGATAACTTTAGATCTTCATCTTGTTTTGCAGAGTCTCATCTAATTTTTAAGTTGATCTGATGAAAGCTGTCTGAGTAGTACATAAAAACATAACACGTACCAAAAACAAGACATTTCCTGTTGCCACCAGGGGGCGCTGTGATTGTAAGTCACAATTTCTGCACCGATGTCTTCTGGTGGCGACTCTTGTCGTATGTGTCTAGTTTGGACTCAATTGGACAAAATATGTCTGAAATATGGAAGCTTGTGTTTTGATGGCGTTTCATCAAACTTTAACGCCACACCACGGTCAGACGGTTTTGCTAAAACGTAATCCTTCAATAACTTTAGATCTCCAATTTGTTGTGATGACGATCGTCTAAATTTGAAGTTGATCTGATGAAAGCTGTACGACAAGTACATCAAAGAAAAAATATGGAATATGACCAAAATGGCCACTAAAGTTAAACTGGCGGGCTTCCTGTTGCGTTATTCATAATGCACTGATGGACTTTTTTGTGCATCTACTCATGATCCACAATAGTCTTTGTTTTGTTTGAGGATCGGTGAATGCTAAATGAGGGGCTTTTCCGTAGGTGGCGCTCTTGAGCCATTTTGCCACGCCCTTTTCAAAATACTCCAGAATACGAAATTTTTCGCCGCCTTCGAATTTACTGCAAACTCCTACAACTTTTTGAGCACATTAAAGCCCTCAAAAAGCCAATTCATTTAAGCTAAGAAAAATAATAATAACTAGGGCTACGTTGTAGCACTTGCGGGCCCGAGCACCCGCACGTTGAAGCCTGTTGCGGTCGGTGGAGAGAGCGATCGATGACCAAGCGCACATCATCGATCGAGCATGCACTTCTCCACGTTGCATGCGTTTTGCGCTCTGCGGCAGTAGGTTTGCCAGTAGGTCGCGCCATCACTATTATTACGCACAGACATATATATCTGTTCATGTAGGCGCTCTGATGTAGCGTGAGCAATTTTGTGTCAATTGGACAATGTTTCCGCAACTTAATTTTCACACTGATCAGTAGGTGGCGCTATGACCCTGAACTAATATTTATATGTGGAGCTGTTCAGATCTGTATTGTGATCATAGGTCAGTAGTTTGGAGCCGGTTGGATAATGCAGAGTGGATTAACAAAGTACTTCCTGTTTCCTGGTGAATCAGTAGGTGGCGCTATGACACTGAGGAAATATTGACACATAGAGCTGTTCAGGCTTGTACTCTTATCATGTGACAGAAGTTTGGTAGTGATAGGACAATGCACAGTGTAATTATGAAAACATTGTGTCCTTTGGCGAAGGATGATCCTTCGCCAAACATCAATGTTTACATGGTTTGAGGAAATGTCACAATTCTGACCATGATCTAATGACTTGACTGATCTGATTTGAGCTGTATATTGTAAATCAGCCAGGAGCAGTTCATCAAAGTATAAAACATGTCACTTCCTGTAGCCACCAGGGGGCGCTGTAATTTCAAGTCATAATTTCTGTGTAGATGTCATCAGGATGGCACCCTTGTCTTACATGTCTAGTTTGGACTCGATTGGACAATGTATGTCCGAGATACAGAACCTCGTGTTTTGATGGCGTTTAATCAAACTCAAGACGCCACGCCACGGTCACACGGTGTGACGAAAGGTCAATCTCTTAATCACTTTTTATCTCCATCTTGTTGTGATGGCACTGATCTTAATTTGAAGTTAATCTGATGAAAGCCCTGGGACAAGTGCATCAAGTAAAAATGTGGAATATGGAAAAAAAATGGCCACTTAATCCAAAATGGCGGCCTCCCTGTTTGGTCAAGCATACCTATCCAAGATATTTTTTTGTTTGTTATGAAACGACACATGTCCCGATAGATTTGTATAAATGTCGGCCATCGTAGTGCCGGGGTTGCCCTATAGGGGGCGCTGGTCAGTTTTTTTGCCACGCCCATTTCTTAAAACCATATGAATATCTTCAGGGGGGGGCTGTTGTTACACACATGTAGTTTGAGAGAGATAGAATCATGAACACTGAAGTTACAGCAATTTCGTGTTTCACGGCGAGTTGATGAACTTTAATGCCACGCCATTCATATGGCGTTTGACGAAAAATCACGGTAATCTTATGTCTTCATTGTCAATGTCTTGGGACCCATTTGATACAGTTTGACATGGTTGAGGTCAGTGGATGAGGAGAAATTCATCCAAGTGTAAGACAAGCAAAAAACAAGACATTTCCTGTTGCCACCAGGGGGCGCTGCGGTTTTAAGTCATCATTTATGCATAGCTGTCATCAGGCGGGGACTATTGTCTTACATGTCTAGTTTGGACTTGATTGGAACATGTATGTCCGAGATACAGATGCCCGTGTTTTGATGGCGTGTAACCAATTTTTAACGCCATGCCACGGTCACACGGTGTGATAAAAAAAAAATCCCTCAATCATTTTTTATCTCCATCTTGTTGTGATGACACTCATCTGAATTTGAAGTTGATCTGATGAAAGCCCTGGGACAAGTACGTAAAAGTAAAAATGTGGGATATTGCCAAAATGGCCACTAAAAGCAAAATGGCGGAATTCCTGTTGCGTTTTAAATAATGCTCCATGAGACTTTTTTGCATGACTGGTCACGATACACCTATATCCAGATTTTGATGAAAATCCGTTATGTGGAAACCTAGGGGCTGGTTCCAGGGGGCGCTGTAGAGCCATTTTGCCACGCCCAATTCCAATTACTCCATAATACTAAAATATCCGCAGACCTTGAATTTCCTGCAAAGTTTCATAACTTTTTGAGCATGTCCAGACCCTGAAAAAGCCCCCCAAAGGGAAATAATAATAATAATAATAATAATAATAACTAGGGCTACGTTGTAGCACTTGCGGGCCCGAGCACCCGCACGTTGAAGCCTGTTGCGGTCGGTGGAGAGAGCGATCGATGACCAAGCGCACATCATCGATCGAGCATGCACTTCTCCACGTTGCATGCGTTTTGCGCTCTGCGGCAGTAGGTTTGCCAGTAGGTGGCGCCATCACTATTATTACGCACAGACATATAGATCTGTTCAAGTAGGCGCTCTGATGTAGCGTGAGAAATTTTGTGTCAATTGGACAATGTTTCCGCAACTTAATTTTCACACTGATCAATAGGTGGCGCTATGATCCTGAACTAATATTCATATATGGAGCTGTTCTATTCAGGATTGTGATCATAGGTCAGTAGTTTGGAGCCGGTTGGATAATGCAGAGTGGATTAACAAAGTACTTCCTGTTTCCTGGCGAATCAGTAGGTGGCGCTATGACACTGAGGAAATATTGACACATAGAGCTGTTCAGGCTTGGACTCTGACCATGTGACAGAAGTTTTGTAGTGATAGGACAATGCACAGTGGAGTTATGATAACATCGTGTCCTTTGGCGAAGGAAAATCCTTCGCCGCACATCAATGTTTACACGGTTTGAGGAAACGTCACAATTCTGACCATGATCTAATGAATTGACTGATCTGATTTGAGCTGTATATTGTAAATCAGCCAGGAGCAGTTCATCAAAGTATAAAACATGTCACTTCCTGTAGCCACCAGGGGGCGCTGTAATTTCAAGTCATAATTTCTGTGTAGATGTCATCAGGATGGCACCCTTGTCTTACATGTCTAGTTTGGACTCGATTGGACAATGTATGTCCGAGATACAGAACCTCGTGTTTTGATGGCGTTTAATCAAACTCAAGACGCCACGCCACGGTCACACGGCGTGACGAAAGGTCAATCTCTTAATCACTTTTTATCTCCATCTTGTTGTGATGGCACTGATCTTAATTTGAAGTTAATCTGATGAAAGCCCTGGGACAAGTGCATCAAGTAAAAATGTGGAATATGGGAAAAAAATGGCCACTTAATCCAAAATGGCGGCCTCCCTGTTTGGTCAAGCATACCTATCCAAGATATTTTTTTGTTTGTTATGAAACGACACATGTCCCGATAGATTTGTATAAATGTCGGCCATCGTAGTGCCGGGGTTGCCCTATAGGGGGCGCTGGTCAGTTTTTTTGCCACGCCCATTTCTTAAAACCATATGAATATCTTCAGGGGGGGGCTGTTGTTACACACATGTAGTTTGAGAGAGATAGAATCATGAACACTGAAGTTACAGCAATTTCGTGTTTCACGGCGAGTTGATGAACTTTAATGCCACGCCATTCATATGGCGTTTGACGAAAAGTCACGGTAATCTTATGTCTTCATTGTCAATGTCTTGGGACCCATTTGATACAGTTTGACATGGTTGAGGTCAGTGGATGAGGAGAAATTCATCCAAGTGTAAGACAAGCAAAAAACAAGACATTTCCTGTTGCCACCAGGGGGCGCTGCGGTTTTAAGTCATCATTTATGCATAGATGTCATCAGGCGGGGACTATTGTCTTACATGTCTAGTTTGGACTTGATTGGAACATGTATGTCCGAGATACAGATGCCCGTGTTTTGATGGCGTGTTACCAATTTTTAACGCCATGCCACGGTCACACGGTGTGATAAAAAAAAAATCCCTCAATCATTTTTTATCTCCATCTTGTTGTGATGACACTCATCTGAATTTGAAGTTGATCTGATGAAAGCCCTGGGACAAGTACGTAAAAGTAAAAATGTGGGATATTGGCAAAATGGCCACTAAAAGCAAAATGGCGGACTTCCTGTTGCGTTTTTCATAATGCTCCATGAGACTTTTTTTCACGACTGGTCACGATACACCTATATCCAGATTTTGATGAAAATCCGTTATGTGGAAACCTAGGGGCTGGTTCCAGGGGGCGCTGTAGAGCCATTTTGCCACGCCCAATTCCAATTACTCCAGAATACTAAAATATCCGCAGACCTTGAATTTCCTGCAAAGTTTCATAACTTTTTGAGCATGTCTAGACCCTGAAAAAGCCCCCCAAAGGGAAATAATAATAATAATAATAATAATAATAATAATAATAAAAATCCTTACAGATTCAATAGGGCCTCTCACCATTCGGTGCTCGGGCCCTAATAATAATAATAATAAAAATCCTTACAGATTCAATAGGGCCTCTCACCATTCGGTGCTCGGGCCCTAATAATAATAATAATAATAAAAATCCTTACAGATTCAATAGGGCCTCTCACCATTCGGTGCTCGGGCCCTAACTAGGGCTACGTTGTAGCACTAACGGGCCCGAGCACAGGCAATTTCAAGTCTGTTGCGGTCGGGGAAGAGAGAACGTTCGATGACCAAGCGCTCGTCTCCACATTGCCTGCGTTTGCCCTGTGCGGCAAGGAAGATCGCTCCACTTCTTCTGGCCAGCCGCTGGTGCTGAACTAGAGGTAAGTAACCTTGAAACTATCCAACATAACCTATTGCTTTATCTATCATCATATGCTTACATGCCTCAAGTTTTTTGTAATATGTAATTGTTTTAAAAGTTACCGTTTATTTATCACGTCTAATGAACGGATTGAAGCAAGATAACGCGACAGTCTTGTTTTGGTTGTGACATTATTTTTTTTAATGAGTTACTATCAATACGCTACACGTGTACGTTTCATGTGATAGTAACTGTTTCACCAATATTCTGATACAGGATGGTATATCCGCCATTACTATTTTCACATTGTTTATTTAGTCTGTCATGGAGTTGTAGAGTGAATTAGACAGTAGTGATAACATTATAATGTCCACACATCAGTGTTGTAAACACTTCTCCAATTAATTATATAATTATGTTTTCACACTGAGGGAAGTGGAGAGACTTGATGTGGACTGTTATCAACAGCTCTGTGGGAGATCATCACCTTGAATATTACAGATGAGGTAGAAAGACATTTTATCTATGTGTACAATGTTGTATTTCTTTGTCACGTTTTATCAAAAGCGATTTAAAGTATGTGCATTTAACCATTAGGATACAAACCCAGACCCTAGTACATCGGTTCTAGCTGAAATAAGTAGTGCTTCATAAACAACACAAAACATTCATAACAGTACGCTTCTGCTCCTCATTAATGCAGCTCCTGATGTCCCCAGCAGCAACATGGTGGAGATCTGCAGCTTCATGCTGGTCAACTGGAAGACAACTGATTAAGATTAAAATCCATTTATTCATCCCAAACACATGCACAGACATGCAAAGGCACACTCATGCAGGTAGGGAAATTTAATCGCTGCTTTTTACCCATCTGGTGCAGGACACACAGAGCAGTGAGCGACCATGTACGGCGCTCGGGGGAGCAGATGTTGGGGGAGTGAGGTGCCTTGCTCATGGGCACTAGAGAGGGTAGGGAGACTCTTGGATTTTTGGACAGATCAATCCAGGTTCGACTTTTGTTGTCTCTCCATGGAGTCGAACCAAAGACGAACCAGAGACCTTCTCTGCCCATAGTCCAAGTTTCTGCCACTCGACCACCGCCTCTCCTCATGCATCATCAAACTAGTAATCTACACATCACTCCATGCGTTGCTCCCTTAACTACAGATGGCCTGCGAATGTCATGGAGTTTTACAGTGAATTAGACAGTTTAGGTATGATTTTAATCTCCACACATCAGTGTTGTAAACAGTTCTCAAATTAATTATAGAATTATGTTTTCACACTGAGAGAAGTGGAAAGACTTGATTTGGACTGTTATCAATAGGTCTGTGGGAGATTATCACCTTGAATAGTACTGATGAGGTAGAAAGACATTTTATGTATTTGTACAATGTTGTATTTCTTTCAGCACTTTTATCAGAAGGGACTTAAAATATGTACATTTCACCATGAGGATATAAACCAAGACCACAGTACAACAGTTCTATCTGAAATCTGTTGTGCTTTATACACAACACAAAACATTCTTTAACAGTGCGTTTTTTCTCTTCATAGATGAAGAACTGCAGCACCTGATGTCCTCAGCAGCAACATGGTGGAGATCTGATTTGATACACTTTAGATAAGAACCCAGTGTTTTATATTTCTGCTTTGCCATAAGAGACAGAACATGGTCATCACAGCTGTGTCCTTCAGGCTCGTCTGTCCCTAATAAAATGATAGGAAACATGAAAGTGATCGTCATTATTGTAGAGGAAGAGTTACATATGAACAAAGTGTGTAATCTTATTTTCTGTGGATATTCAACTGTGTATTTGAATATGCTTTTGGATTAAAACGTGCACTACCATGACAATGAATGTTTTTAATGGAGCTATTTCACATTAAAAGTATTGCATTATAATTTAATACATTATGTATTATGTGCAATACTTTGATTGTTTTTAAGTAATGAAATCAGGTCTGTACCTGGAGTCAGTGTTCAGTCTGGTTGGATTCAAGTTGTGTGTCAAGTTGGACCTTCTAGAGGAACATGAAACCAATACACAGATATGTAAAGTCATACATGGGCCAGGTTAAGTAATTAACAGACTTTTAAATGGTAAAAATAAAATATTAGTTCAAAGTTAATCAGAGCATAATCATTTCAGATTAGGAAATAGGTAGTGCATATAAGCCCACAACTCTGTATGACACTGTCTGTTCTAGTAAAGGTACAAGGCTATGACTTACTCATATTTACCAAAAGAATTCAGTGAAGTCTGTCTGAGATTAACGATTTAAATACTGAAGGTGGGAGACACGGTTATTTTTCACTGTAACACGTGACAGGACATCAACACCGTGACTCTGAATAAAGAGCCTTAAAAGACGTAGTGCTCCTTTGAACAGCTGCTCTTACAATGTGTAGCAAGTGCTAAATCTCCATTAGTATAATAGTAACAAAAATCACCCTTAAATAATTGAACATATATTTTCCATGTGAACCCCTTTAACACAGTTCAATTCAGGAGCAAAATATAATTTATACAGTATTTATTAGAGCTAGTATTAGTAAACAGATCAAACAAATGCAGTACAACACATCACACATCCACAGTGTCTCTTTTGCTTATCATCACAGTCAGTCAGAAGTGTCCGTTTAACTTACGTAGCAGTTGAGAGATGCTTCGTTGGAGCTAGCAGGAGCTAGCTCATAGCCAGTGCTGCTGTTGAGAGCGGCAGAGTTCACACAGGAAAAGACACAACAGGAGAGGGGAAAAAAGCTTTGAGTCCCACACTCTAACCTGCTGAGCGAACAACGTCCACAGTGACTCCGCCGCCGTCCTCTCATCCAGACTCGCCAACCGTTCTCCGGTTCTTCGTGATACACAGCTCCGCAGCTTGTGACGACGTAACTTTTTCAGAGTCTCATGAGGCGTTCACTTGCAGCTGTGTTAAATGCAGCTTCGTTTGTCATGGCGAGTTGAAGAAGTCTGCTGCAAAGCTATGAATAATCCGCATGATGAAAACTCACAGCAATGTTATGCCTACATTATCAATATATTGAGACCCATGTGACACAGTTTGACATGGTTTAGCAAAGTGAATGAGGAGAAATACATCCAAGTGTGAGACGTAACAAACCGAAAGCGGTCTCATGCTGCGTTCAGGGTAACTCTGTTAAAATGGTTTTCATTGGTCATGGTGAGCTGATGAACTTTGATGCCACGCCATTAACAATCTGCATGATGAAAAGTCACAATAATGTTATGCCTACATTATCAATATCTTGAGACCAATTTGACACAGTTTGACATGGTTTAGTAAAGTGGCTGGAGGGAAATACATCAAAGAGTAAGATGACCAAAACAAGACATTTCCTGATGCCACCAGGGGGCGCTTTCCTTTTAAGTCATGATTTCTAGGTAGATGTCTTCCGGTCGCGACTCTTGTCTTATATGTGTAGTTTGGAGTCGATTGGACAAAATATGTCTAAGTTACAGAAGCTCGCTTATATTGGCGTTTAGTCGAACTTTGAGACCTCACCACGGTCACACGGTATGATGAAAAGTTTAAATTCTGATAACTTTAGATCTTCATCTTGTTTTGTAGAGTCTCATCTAATTTTTAAGTTGATCTGATGAAAGCTGTCTGAGTAGTACATAAAAACATAACACGTACCAAAACAAGACATTTCGCGTTACCACCAGGGGGCGCTGTGATTGTAAGTCACAATTTCTGCACCCATGTCTTCTGGTGGCGACTCTTGTCGAATGTGTCTAGTTTGGACTCAATTGGACAAAATATGTCTGAAATATGGAAGCTTGTGTTTTGATGGCGTTTCATCAAACTTTAACGCCACACCACGGTCAGACGGTTTTGCTAAAACGTAATCCTTCAATAACTTTAGATCTCCAATTTGTTGTGATGACGATCGTCTAAATTTGAAGTTGATCTGATGAAAGCTGTACGACAAGTACATCAAAGAAAAAATATGGAATATGACCAAAATGGCCACTAAAGTCAAACTGGCGGGCTTCCTGTTGCGTTATTCATAATGCACTGATGGACTTTTTTGTGCATCTAGTCATGATACACAATAATCTTTGTTTTTTTTGAGGATCGGTGAATGCTAAATGAGGGGCTTTTCCGTAGGTGGCGCTCTTGAGCCATTTTGCCACGCCCTTTTCAAAATACTCCAGAATACGTAATTTTACGCCGCCTTCGAATTTACTGCAAACTCCTACAACTTTTTGAGCACATTAAAGCCCTCAAAAAGCCAATTCATTTAAGCTAAGAAAAATAATAATAATAATAATAATAATAATCATTTCAATTTCAATAGGGCCTCCCACCGATTTCGGTGCTCGGGCCCTAACTAGGGCTACGTTGTAGCACTTGCGGGCCCGAGCACCCGCACGTTGAAGCCTGTTGCGGTCGGTGGAGAGAGCGATCGATGACCAAGCGCACATCATCGATCGAGCATGCACTTCTCCACGTTGCATGCGTTTTGCGCTCTGCGGCAGTAGGTTTGCCAGTAGGTGGCGCCATCACTATTATTACGCACAGACATATAGATCTGTTCAAGTAGGCGCTCTGATGTAGCGTGAGAAATTTTGTGTCAATTGGACAATGTTAACACAACTTAATTTTCACACTGATCAATAGGTGGCGCTATGATCCTGAACTAATATTCATATATGGAGCTGTTCTATTCAGGATTGTGATCATAGGTCAGTAGTTTGGAGCCGGTTGGATAATGCAGAGTGGATTAACAAAGTACTTCCTGTTTCCTGGCGAATCAGTAGGTGGCGCTATGACACTGAGGAAATATTGACACATAGAGCTGTTCAGGCTTGGACTCTGACCATGTGACAGAAGTTTTGTAGTGATAGGACAATGCACAGTGGAGTTATGATAACATCGTGTCCTTTGGCGAAGGAAAATCCTTCGCCGCACATCAATGTTTACACGGTTGTAGGAAACGTCACAATTCTGACCATGATCTAATGACCTGACTGATCTGATTTGAGCTGTATATTGTAAATCAGCCAGGAGCAGTTCATCAAAGTATAAAACATGTCACTTCCTGTAGCCACCAGGGGGCGCTGTAATTTCAAGTCATAATTTCTGTGTAGATGTCATCAGGATGGCACCCTTGTCTTACATGTCTAGTTTGGACTCGATTGGACAATGTATGTCCGAGATACAGAACCTCGTGTTTTGATGGCGTTTAATCAAACTCAAGACGCCACGCCACGGTCACACGGTGTGACGAAAGGTCAATCTCTTAATCACTTTTTATCTCCATCTTGTTGTGATGGCACTGATCTTAATTTGAAGTTAATCTGATGAAAGCCCTGGGACAAGTGCATCAAGTAAAAATGTGAATTTGGAAAAAAAATGGCCACTTAATCCAAAATGGCGGCCTCCCTGTTTGGTCAAGCATACCTATCCAAGATATTTTTTTGTTTGTTATGAAACGACACATGTCCCGATAGATTTGTATAAATGTCGGCCATCGTAGTGCCGGGGTTGCCCTATAGGGGGCGCTGGTCAGTTTTTTTGCCACGCCCATTTCTTAAAACCATATGAATATCTTCAGGGGGGGGCTGTTGTGACACAAATGTAGTTTGAGAGAGATAGAATCATGAACACTGAAGTTACAGCAATTTCGTGTTTCACGGCGAGTTGATGAACTTTAATGCCACGCCATTCATATGGCGTTTGACGAAAAGTCACGGTAATCTTTTGTCTTCATTGTCAATGTCTTGGGACCCATTTGATACAGTTTGACGTGGTTGAGGTCAGTGGATGAGGAGAAATTCATCCAAGTGTAAGACAAGCAAAAAACAAGACATTTCCTGTTGCCACCAGGGGGCGCTGCGGTTTTAAGTCATCATTTATGCATAGATGTCATCAAGCGGGGACTATTGTCTTACATGTCTAGTTTGGACTTGATTGGAACATGTATGTCCGAGATACAGATGCCCGTGTTTTGATGGCGTGTAACCAATTTTTAACGCCATGCCACGGTCACACGGTGTGATAAAAAAAAAATCCCTCAATCATTTTTTATCTCCATCTTGTTGTGATGACACTCATCTGAATTTGAAGTTGATCTGATGAAAGCCCTGGGACAAGTACGTAAAAGTAAAAATGTGGGATATTGCCAAAATGGCCACTAAAAGCAAAATGGCGGACTTCCTGTTGCGTTTTTCATAATGCTCCATGAGACTTTTTTTCATGACTGGTCACGATACACCTATATCCAGATTTTGATGAAAATCCGTTATGTGGAAACCTAGGGGCTGGTTCCAGGGGGCGCTGTAGAGCCATTTTGCCACGCCCAATTCCAATTACTCCAGAATACTAAAATATCCGCAGACCTTGAATTTCCTGCAAAGTTTCATAACTTTTTGAGCATGTCTAGACCCTGAAAAAGCCCCCCAAAGGGAAATAATAATAACTAGGGCTACGTTGTAGCACTTGCGGGCCCGAGCACCCGCACGTTGAAGCCTGTTGCGGTCGGTGGAGAGAGCGATCGATGACCAAGCGCACATCATCGATCGAGCATGCACTTCTCCACGTTGCATGCGTTTTGCGCTCTGCGGCAGTAGGTTTGCCAGTAGGTGGCGCCATCACTATTATTACGCACAGACATATAGATCTGTTCATGTAGGCGCTCTGATGTAGCGTGAGCAATTTTGTGTCAATTGGACAATGTTAACACAACTTAATTTTCACACTGATCAGTAGGTGGCGCTATGACCCTGAACTAATATTTATATGTGGAGCTGTTCAGATCAGTATTGTGATCATAGGTCAGTAGTGTGGAGCCGGTTGGATAATGCAGAGTGGATTAACAAAGTACTTCCTGTTTCCTGGCGAATCAGTAGGTGGCGCTATGACACTGAGGAAATATTGACACATAGAGCTGTTCAGGCTTGGACTCTGACCATGTGACAGAAGTTTTGTAGTGATAGGACAATGCACAGTGGAGTTATGATAACATCGTGTCCTTTGGCGAAGGAAAATCCTTCGCCGCACATCAATGTTTACACGGTTGTAGGAAACGTCACAATTCTGACCATGATCTAATGACCTGACTGATCTGATTTGAGCTGTATATTGTAAATCAGCCAGGAGCAGTTCATCAAAGTATAAAACATGTCACTTCCTGTAGCCACCAGGGGGCGCTGTAATTTCAAGTCATAATTTCTGTGTAGATGTCATCAGGATGGCACCCTTGTCTTACATGTCTAGTTTGGACTCGATTGGACAATGTATGTCCGAGATACAGAACCTCGTGTTTTGATGGCGTTTAATCAAACTCAAGACGCCACGCCACGGTCACACGGTGTGACGAAAGGTCAATCTCTTAATCACTTTTTATCTCCATCTTGTTGTGATGGCACTGATCTTAATTTGAAGTTAATCTGATGAAAGCCCTGGGACAAGTGCATCAAGTAAAAATGTGGAATATGGAAAAAAAATGGCCACTTAATCCAAAATGGCGGCCTCCCTGTTTGGTCAAGCATACCTATCCAAGATATTTTTTTGTTTGTTATGAAACGACACATGTCCCGATAGATTTGTATAAATGTCGGCCATCGTAGTGCCGGGGTTGCCCTATAGGGGGCGCTGGTCAGTTTTTTTGCCACGCCCATTTCTTAAAACCATATGAATATCTTCAGGGGGGGGCTGTTGTGACACAAATGTAGTTTGAGAGAGATAGAATCATGAACACTGAAGTTACAGCAATTTCGTGTTTCACGGCGAGTTGATGAACTTTAATGCCACGCCATTCATATGGCGTTTGACGAAAAGTCACGGTAATCTTTTGTCTTCATTGTCAATGTCTTGGGACCCATTTGATACAGTTTGACGTGGTTGAGGTCAGTGGATGAGGAGAAATTCATCCAAGTGTAAGACAAGCAAAAAACAAGACATTTCCTGTTGCCACCAGGGGGCGCTGCGGTTTTAAGTCATCATTTATGCATAGATGTCATCAAGCGGGGACTATTGTCTTACATGTCTAGTTTGGACTTGATTGGAACATGTATGTCCGAGATACAGATGCCCGTGTTTTGATGGCGTGTAACCAATTTTTAACGCCATGCCACGGTCACACGGTGTGATAAAAAAAAATCCCTCAATCATTTTTTATCTCCATCTTGTTGTGATGACACTCATCTGAATTTGAAGTTGATCTGATGAAAGCCCTGGGACAAGTACGTAAAAGTAAAAATGTGGGATATTGCCAAAATGGCCACTAAAAGCAAAATGGCGGACTTCCTGTTGCGTTTTTCATAATGCTCCATGAGACTTTTTTTCATGACTGGTCACGATACACCTATATCCAGATTTTGATGAAAATCCGTTATGTGGAAACCTAGGGGCTGGTTCCAGGGGGCGCTGTAGAGCCATTTTGCCACGCCCAATTCCAATTACTCCAGAATACTAAAATATCCGCAGACCTTGAATTTCCTGCAAAGTTTCATAACTTTTTGAGCATGTCTAGACCCTGAAAAAGCCCCCCAAAGGGAAATAATAATAACTAGGGCTACGTTGTAGCACTTGCGGGCCCGAGCACCCGCACGTTGAAGCCTGTTGCGGTCGGTGGAGAGAGCGATCGATGACCAAGCGCACATCATCGATCGAGCATGCACTTCTCCACGTTGCATGCGTTTTGCGCTCTGCGGCAGTAGGTTTGCCAGTAGGTGGCGCCATCACTATTATTACGCACAGACATATAGATCTGTTCATGTAGGCGCTCTGATGTAGCGTGAGCAATTTTGTGTCAATTGGACAATGTTAACACAACTTAATTTTCACACTGATCAGTAGGTGGCGCTATGACCCTGAACTAATATTTATATGTGGAGCTGTTCAGATCAGTATTGTGATCATAGGTCAGTAGTGTGGAGCCGGTTGGATAATGCAGAGTGGATTAACAAAGTACTTCCTGTTTCCTGGCGAATCAGTAGGTGGCGCTATGACACTGAGGAAATATTGACACATAGAGCTGTTCAGGCTTGGACTCTGACCATGTGACAGAAGTTTTGTAGTGATAGGACAATGCACAGTGGAGTTATGATAACATCCTGTCCTTTGGCGAAGGAAAATCCTTCGCCGCACATCAATGTTTACACGGTTTGAGGAAACGTCACAATTCTGACCATGATCTAATGACTTGACTGATCTGATTTGAGCTGTATATTGTAAATCAGCCAGGAGCAGTTCATCAAAGTATAAAACATGTCACTTCCTGTAGCCACCAGGGGGCGCTGTAATTTCAAGTCATAATTTCTGTGTAGATGTCATCAGGATGGCACCCTTGTCTTACATGTCTAGTTTGGACTCGATTGGACAATGTATGTCCGAGATACAGAACCTCGTGTTTTGATGGCGTTTAATCAAACTCAAGACGCCACGCCACGGTCACACGGTGTGACGAAAGGTCAATCTCTTAATCACTTTTTATCTCCATCTTGTTGTGATGGCACTGATCTTAATTTGAAGTTAATCTGATGAAAGCCCTGGGACAAGTGCATCAAGTAAAAATGTGGAATATGGAAAAAAAATGGCCACTTAATCCAAAATGGCGGCCTCCCTGTTTGGTCAAGCATACCTATCCAAGATATTTTTTTGTTTGTTATGAAACGACACATGTCCCGCTAGATTTGTATAAATGTCGGCCATCGTAGTGCCGGGGTTGCCCTATAGGGGGCGCTGGTCAGTTTTTTTGCCACGCCCATTTCTTAAAACCATATGAATATCTTCAGGGGGGGGCTGTTGTTACACACATGTAGTTTGAGAGAGATAGAATCATGAACACTGAAGTTACAGCAATTTCGTGTTTCACGGCGAGTTGATGAACTTTAATGCCACGCCATTCATATGGCGTTTGACGAAAAGTCACGGTAATCTTATGTCTTCATTGTCAATGTCTTGGGACCCATTTGATACAGTTTGACATGGTTGAGGTCAGTGGATGAGGAGAAATTCATCCAAGTGTAAGACAAGCAAAAAACAAGACATTTCCTGTTGCCACCAGGGGGCGCTGCGGTTTTAAGTCATCATTTATGCATAGATGTCATCAGGCGGGGACTATTGTCTTACATGTCTAGTTTGGACCTGATTGGAACATGTATGTCCGAGATACAGATGCCCGTGTTTTGATGGCGTGTAACCAATTTTTAACGCCATGCCACGGTCACACGGTGTGATAAAAAAAAAATCCCTCAATAATTTTTTATCTCCATCTTGTTGTGATGACACTCATCTGAATTTGAAGTTGATCTGATGAAAGCCCTGGGACAAGTACGTAAAAGTAAAAATGTGGGATATTGCCAAAATGGCCACTAAAAGCAAAATGGCGGACTTCCTGTTGCGTTTTTCATAATGCTCCATGAGACTTTTTTTCATGACTGGTCACGATACACCTATATCCAGATTTTGATGAAAATCCGTTATGTGGAAACCTAGGGGCTGGTTCCAGGGGGCGCTGTAGAGCCATTTTGCCACGCCCAATTCCAATTACTCCAGAATACTAAAATATCCGCAGACCTTGAATTTCCTGCAAAGTTTCATAACTTTTTGAGCATGTCTAGACCCTGAAAAAGCCCCCCAAAGGGAAATAATAATAACTAGGGCTACGTTGTAGCACTTGCGGGCCCGAGCACCCGCACGTTGAAGCCTGTTGCGGTCGGTGGAGAGAGCGATCGATGACCAAGCGCACATCATCGATCGAGCATGCACTTCTCCACGTTGCATGCGTTTTGCGCTCTGCGGCAGTAGGTTTGCCAGTAGGTGGCGCCATCACTATTATTACGCACAGACATATAGATCTGTTCAAGGAGGCGCTCTGATGTAGCGTGAGAAATTTTGTGTCAATTGGACAATGTTTCCGCAACTTAATTTTCACACTGATCAATAGGTGGCGCTATGATCCTGAACTAATATTCATATATGGAGCTGTTCTATTCAGGATTGTGATCATAGGTCAGTAGTTTGGAGCCGGTTGGATAATGCAGAGTGGATTAACAAAGTACTTCCTGTTTCCTGGCGAATCAGTAGGTGGCGCTATGACACTGAGGAAATATTGACACATAGAGCTGTTCAGGCTTGGACTCTGACCATGTGACAGAAGTTTTGTAGTGATAGGACAATGCACAGTGGAGTTATGATAACATCGTGTCCTTTGGCGAAGGAAAATCCTTCGCCGCACATCAATGTTTACACGGTTTGAGGAAACGTCACAATTCTGACCATGATCTAATGACTTGACTGATCTGATTTGAGCTGTATATTGTAAATCAGCCAGGAGCAGTTCATCAAAGTATAAAACATGTCACTTCCTGTAGCCACCAGGGGGCGCTGTAATTTCAAGTCATAATTTCTGTGTAGATGTCATCAGGATGGCACCCTTGTCTTACATGTCTAGTTTGGACTCGATTGGACAATGTATGTCCGAGATACAGAACCTCGTGTTTTGATGGCGTTTAATCAAACTCAAGACGCCACGCCACGGTCACACGGTGTGACGAAAGGTCAATCTCTTAATCACTTTTTATCTCCATCTTGTTGTGATGGCACTGATCTTAATTTGAAGTTAATCTGATGAAAGCCCTGGGACAAGTGCATCAAGTAAAAATGTGGAATATGGAAAAAAAATGGCCACTTAATCCAAAATGGCGGCCTCCCTGTTTGGTCAAGCATACCTATCCAAGATATTTTTTTGTTTGTTATGAAACGACACATGTCCCGATAGATTTGTATAAATGTCTGCCATCGTAGTGCCGGGGTTGCCCTATAGGGGGCGCTGGTCAGTTTTTTTGCCACGCCCATTTCTTAAAACCATATGAATATCTTCAGGGGGGGGCTGTTGTTACACACATGTAGTTTGAGAGAGATAGAATCATGAACACTGAAGTTACAGCAATTTCGTGTTTCACGGCGAGTTGATGAACTTTAATGCCACGCCATTCATATGGCGTTTGACGAAAAGTCACGGTAATCTTATGTCTTCATTGTCAATGTCTTGGGACCCATTTGATACAGTTTGACATGGTTGAGGTCAGTGGATGAGGAGAAATTCATCCAAGTGTAAGACAAGCAAAAAACAAGACATTTCCTGTTGCCACCAGGGGGCGCTGCGGTTTTAAGTCATCATTTATGCATAGATGTCATCAGGCGGGGACTATTGTCTTACATGTCTAGTTTGGACTTGATTGGAACATGTATGTCCGAGATACAGATGCCCGTGTTTTGATGGCGTGTAACCAATTTTTAACGCCATGCCACGGTCACACGGTGTGATAAAAAAAAAATCCCTCAATAATTTTTTATCTCCATCTTGTTGTGATGACACTCATCTGAATTTGAAGTTGATCTGATGAAAGCCCTGGGACAAGTACGTAAAAGTAAAAATGTGGGATATTGCCAAAATGGCCACTAAAAGCAAAATGGCGGACTTCCTGTTGCATTTTTCATAATGCTCCATGAGACTTTTTTTCATGACTGGTCACGATACACCTATATCCAGATTTTGATGAAAATCCGTTATGTGGAAACCTAGGGGCTGATTCCAGGGGGCGCTGTAGAGCCATTTTGCCACGCCCAATTCCAATTACTCCAGAATACTAAAATATCCGCAGACCTTGAATTTCCTGCAAAGTTTCATAACTTTTTGAGCATGTCTAGACCCTGAAAAAGCCCCCCAAAGGGAAATAATAATAATAATAATAATAACTAGGGCTACGTTGTAGCACTAACGGGCCCGAGCACAGGCAATTTCAAGTCTGTTGCGGTCGGGGAAGAGAGAACGTTCGATGACCAAGCGCTCGTCTCCACATTGCCTGCGTTTGCCCTGTGCGGCAAGGAAGATTGCTCCACTTCTTCAGGCCAGCCGCTGGTGCTGAACTAGAGGTAAGTAACCTTGAAACTATCCAACATAACCTATTGCTTTATCTATCATCATATGCTTACATGCCTCAAGTTTTTTGTAATATGTAATTGTTATAAAAGTTACCATTTATTTATCACATCTAATGAACAGATTGAAGCAAGATAACTCGACAGTCTTGTTTTGGTTGTGACATTATTTTTTTTAATGAGTTACTATCAATACGCTACACGTGTACGTTTCATGTGATAGTAACTGTTTCACCAATATTCTGATACAGGATGGTATATCCGCCATTACTATTTTCACATTGTTTATTTAGTCTGTCATGGAGTTGTAGAGTGAATTAGACAGTAGTGATAACATTATAATGTCCACACATCAGTGTTGTAAACACTTCTCCAATTAATTATATAATTATGTTTTCACACTGAGGGAAGTGGAGAGACTTGATGTGGACTGTTATCAACAGCTCTGTGGGAGATCATCACCTTGAATATTACAGATGAGGTAGAAAGACATTTTATCTATGTGTACAATGTTGTATTTCTTTGTCACGTTTTATCAAAAGCGATTTAAAGTATGTGCATTTAACCATTAGGATACAAACCCAGACCCTAGTACATCGGTTCTAGCTGAAATAAGTAGTGCTTCATAAACAACACAAAACATTCATAACAGTACGCTTCTGCTCCTCATTAATGCAGCTCCTGATGTCCCCAGCAGCAACATGGTGGAGATCTGCAGCTTCATGCTGGTCAACTGGAAGACAACTGATTAAGATTAAAAGATTAACATTAAAATCCATTTATTCATCCCAAACACATGCACAGACATGCAAAGGCACACTCATGCAGGTAGGGAAATTTAATCGCTGCTTTTTACCCATCTGGTGCAGGACACACAGAGCAGTGAGCGACCATGTACGGCGCTCGGGGGAGCAGATGTTGGGGGAGTGAGGTGCCTTGCTCATGGGCACTAGAGAGGGTAGGGAGACTCTTGGATTTTTGGACAGATCAATCCAGGTTCGACTTTTGTTGTCTCTCCATGGAGTCGAACCAAAGACGAACCAGAGACCTTCTCTGCCCATAGTCCAAGTTTCTGCCACTCGACCACCGCCTCTCCTCATGCATCATCAAACTAGTAATCTACACATCACTCCATGCGTTGCTCCCTTAACTACAGATGGCCTGCGAATGTCATGGAGTTTTACTGTGAATTAGACAGTTTAGGTATGATTTTAATCTCCACACATCAGTGTTGTAAACAGTTCTCAAATTAATTATAGAATTATGTTTTCACACTGAGAGAAGTGGAAAGACTTGATTTGGACTGTTATCAATAGGTCTGTGGGAGATTATCACCTTGAATAGTACTGATGAGGTAGAAAGACATTTTATGTATTTGTACAATGTTGTATTTCTTTCAGCACTTTTATCAGAAGGGACTTAAAATATGTACATTTCACCATGAGGATATAAACCAAGACCACAGTACAACAGTTCTATCTGAAATCTGTTGTGCTTTATACACAACACAAAACATTCTTTAACAGTGCGTTTTTTCTCTTCATAGATGAAGAACTGCAGCACCTGATGTCCTCAGCAGCAACATGGTGGAGATCTGATTTGATACACTTTAGATAAGAACCCAGTGTTTTATATTTCTGCTTTGCCATAAGAGACAGAACATGGTCATCACAGCTGTGTCCTTCAGGCTCGTCTGTCCCTAATAAAATGATAGGAAACATGAAAGTGATCGTCATTATTGTAGAGGAAGAGTTACATATGAACAAAGTGTGTAATCTTATTTTCTGTGGATATTCAACTGTGTATTTGAATATGCTTTTGGATTAAAACGTGCACTACCATGACAATGAATGTTTTTAATGGAGCTATTTCACATTGAAAGTATTGCATTATAATTTAATACATTATGTATTATGTGCAATACTTTGATTGTTTTTAAGTAATGAAATCAGGTCTGTACCTGGAGTCAGTGTTCAGTCTGGTTGGATTCAAGTTGTGTGTCAAGTTGGACCTTCTAGAGGAACATGAAACCAATACACAGATATGTAAAGTCATACATGGGCCAGGTTAAGTAATTAACAGACTTTTAAATGGTAAAAATAAAATATTAGTTCAAAGTTAATCAGAGCATAATCATTTCAGATTAGGAAATAGGTAGTGCATATAAGCCCACAACTCTGTATGACACTGTCTGTTCTAGTAAAGTTACAAGGCTATGACTTACTCATATTTAACAAAAGAATTCAGTGAAGTCTGTCTGAGATTAACGATTTAAATACTGAAGGTGGGAGACACGGTTATTTTTCACTGTAACACGTGACAGGACATCAACACCGTGACTCTGAATAAAGAGCCTTAAAAGACGTAGTGCTCCTTTGAACAGCTGCTCTTACAATGTGTAGCAAGTGCTAAATCTCCATTAGTATAATAGTAACAAAAATCACCCTTTACATAATTGAACATATATTTTCCATGTGAACCCCTTTAACACAGTTCAATTCAGGAGCAAATTATAATTTATACAGTATTTATTAGAGCTAGTATTAGTAAACAGATCAAACAAATGCAGTACAACACATCACACATCCACAGTGTCTCTTTTGCTTATCATCACAGTCAGTCAGAAGTGTCCGTTTAACTTACGTAGCAGTTGAGAGATGCTTCGTTGGAGCTAGCAGGAGCTAGCTCATAGCCAGTGCTGCTGTTGAGAGCGGCAGAGTTCACACAGGAAAAGACACGACGGACGGGGGAAAAAAGCTTTGCGAGCGTCCCACACTCTAACCTGCTGAGCGAACAACGTCCACAGTGACTCCGCCGCCGTCCTCTCATCCAGACTCGCCAACCGTTCTCCGGTTCTTCGTGATACACAGCTCCGCAGCTTGTGACGACGTAACTCATGAGGCGTTCACTTGCAGCTGTGTTAAATGCAGCTTCGTTTGTCATGGCGAGTTGAAGAAGTCTGCTGCAAAGCTATGAATAATCCGCATGATGAAAACTCACAGCAATGTTATGCCTACATTATCAATATATTGAGACCCATGTGACACAGTTTGACATGGTTTAGCAAAGTGAATGAGGAGAAATACATCCAAGTGTGAGACGTAACAAACCGAAAGCGGTCTCATGCTGCGTTCAGGGTAACTCTGTTAAAATGTGTTTCATTGGTCATGGTGAGCTGATGAACTTTGATGCCACGCCATTAACAATCTGCATGATGAAAAGTCACAATAATGTTATGCCTACATTATCAATATCTTGAGACCAATTTGACACAGTTTGACATGGTTTAGTAAAGTGGCTGGAGGGAAATACATCAAAGAGTAAGATGACCAAAACAAGACATTTCCTGATGCCACCAGGGGGCGCTTTCCTTTTAAGTCATGATTTCTAGGTAGATGTCTTCCGGTCGCGACTCTTGTCTTATATGTGTAGTTTGGAGTCGATTGGACAAAATATGTCTAAGTTACAGAAGCTCGCTTATATTGGCGTTTAGTCGAACTTTGAGACCTCACCACGGTCACACGGTATGATGAAAAGTTTAAATTCTGATAACTTTAGATCTTCATCTTGTTTTGTAGAGTCTCATCTAATTTTTAAGTTGATCTGATGAAAGCTGTCTGAGTAGTACATAAAAACATAACACGTACCAAAATAAGACATTTCGCGTTACCACCAGGGGGCGCTGTGATTGTAAGTCACAATTTCTGCACCCATGTCTTCTGGTGGCGACTCTTGTCGAATGTGTCTAGTTTGGACTCAATTGGACAAAATATGTCTGAAATATGGAAGCTTGTGTTTTGATGGCGTTTCATCAAACTTTAACGCCACACCACGGTCAGACGGTTTTGCTAAAACGTAATCCTTCAATAACTTTAGATCTCCAATTTGTTGTGATGACGATCGTCTAAATTTGAAGTTGATCTGATGAAAGCTGTACGACAAGTACATCAAAGAAAAAATATGGAATATGACCAAAATGGCCACTAAAGTCAAACTGGCGGGCTTCCTGTTGCGTTATTCATAATGCACTGATGGACTTTTTTGTGCATCTAGTCATGATACACAATAATCTTTGTTTTTTTTGAGGATCGGTGAATGCTAAATGAGGGGCTTTTCCGTAGGTGGCGCTCTTGAGCCATTTTGCCACGCCCTTTTCAAAATACTCCAGAATACGTAATTTTACGCCGCCTTCGAATTTACTGCAAACTCCTACAACTTTTTGAGCACATTAAAGCCCTCAAAAAGCCAATTCATTTAAGCTAAGAAAAATAATAATAATAATAATAATAACTAGGGCTACGTTGTAGCACTAACGGGCCCGAGCACAGGCAATTTCAAGTCTGTTGCGGTCGGGGAAGAGAGAACGTTCGATGACCAAGCGCTCGTCTCAGCGTTGCATGCATTTGCGCACTGCTGCAAGATAAACGCTTCACTTCCTGTAGCAAGCAGGTGGCGCTATGATTTTAAGTCATGGTGTCTTTGTTGATGTCATCAGGTCGCGCTTCTTGTCTTACATGTGTAGTTTGAACTTGATTGGACCAAATATGTCCAAGATACAGAAGCTTGTGTTTTGATGGCTTTAGTCACATGTTGACGCCTCGCCACGGTCACACGGTGTGGCGAAAAATTTATCTTTCAATAACTTTAGATCTCCATCTTGTTGTGATGACACTCGTATAAATTTTCAGTTGATCTGATCAAAGCTCTCCACGAAGTACTTGAAAATAAAAAACATGGAATAAGGTCCAAATCGAAAATGGCGGGGTTCCTGTTGCGTTTTTCAAATTGCTCCGAGCGCGTTTTTTATGCATCTGGTGATTATACACAACTGTCTTCAATTTCGTGAGGATCAGTGAATTCTAAATGAGGTGTTTCTCCATAAATGAGGGGAAGCTGCGTTGGTGGCGCTGTTGAGCCATTTTGCCACGCCCATTCTTTAAAACCATCTGAATATCTTCAAGGGAGGGGGGCTGATGATACACACATGTAGTTTGAGGGAGATGGACCCATGAACACGGAAGTTAAAGCGTTTTCGTGTGTCATGGCGAGCTGATGTGACGCCCCGCCACAGTCAGACAGTGTGACGAAAAGTTGTTTCTTTGATAACTTTAGATCTCCATCTTGTTGTGATGACACTCGTCTAAATTTTCAGTTGATGTGATGAAAGCTGTACGAGAAGTATATCAAAGTAAAACACTATGGAATATGACCAAAATGGCCACGAAATCGAAAATGGCGTGCTTCCTGTTGCGTTTTTCATATTGCTCCGAGCGCGTTTTTTGTGCATCTGGTGATGATACACAACTGTCTTCAATTTCGTGCGGATCAGTGAATGCTAAATGAGGTGTTTCTCTGTAAATGAGGGGAAGCACCATTGGTGGCGCTGTTGAGCCATTTTGCCACACCCATTTCCAAATACCCCAGAATACGTAAATTTTCACGAGGCCCATAATCTGCCCTATAGATGTTGAATGCATTCTGTAGTGAGAACACATTCAAGCACATGTCCTACACCTCCATGAGAGGGGGGAGGGGTGAGAAGGGGGAGGGATGAGAGGGGTGAAAGGGGGTGGGGTAAGATGGGGGCGGGGTGAGAGGGGGGCGGGGCCTTCAAAACAGGTTGATCTGAGGAGGTCTGTTTTAGACAGAGTAAAAAGGTGCTGTTTTAAATTATCCTTGGGGTATTTTTACCAAAATATTTTACAGACATTTCATTAAGACCCCAAGGAACCATATCAACTGTGGTGAAATGGAAATAATATGTCCCCTTTAAAGCGAATATGTCCCCTTTAAGCGTTTTCGTGTGTCATGGTGAGCTGATTTGACGCCCCGCCACAGTCAGACGGTGTGTCGAAAAGTTGTTTCTTTGATAACTTTAGATCTCCATCTTGTTGTGATGCCACCCGTCTAAATTTGAAATTGATGTGATGAAAGCTCTCCGACAAATAAAGCAAAGCGCACGATGTACAAAAACAAGACATTTCCTGATGCCACCAGGGGGCGCTTTCCTTTTAAGTCATGATTTCTAGGTAGATGTCTTCCGGTCGCGACTCTTGTTTTATATGTGTAGTTTGGAGTCGATTGGACAAAATATGTCTAAGTTACAGAAGCTCGCTTATATTGGCGTTTAGTCGAACTTTGAGACCTCACCACGGTCACACGGTATGATGAAAAGTTTAAATATTGATAACTTTAGATCTTCATCTTGTTT
Organism: Platichthys flesus; assembly: GCF_949316205.1. NCBI lineage: Eukaryota > Metazoa > Chordata > Actinopteri > Pleuronectiformes > Pleuronectidae > Platichthys > Platichthys flesus. Next base: position 1,924,838 of record NC_084951.1, on the reverse strand, counting down.
TGTAGAGTCTCATCTAATTTTTAAGTTGATCTGATGAAAGCTCTCCGAGTAGTACATAAAAACATAACACGTCTTAAAAACAAGACATTTCCTGTTGCCACCAGGGGGCGCTTTGATTGTAAGTCACAATTTCTGCACCGATGTCTTCTGGTCGCGACTCTTGTCGTATGTGTCTAGTTTGGACTCAATTGGACAAAATATGTCTGAAATATGGAAGCTTGTGTTTTGATGGCGTTTCATCAAACTTTAACGCCACACCACGGTCAGACGGTTTTGCTAAAACGTAATCCTTCAATAACTTTAGATCTCCAATTTGTTGTGATGACGATCGTCTAAATTTGAAGTTGATCTGATGAAAGCTGTACGACAAGTACATCAAAGTAAAAATATGGAATATGACCAAAATGGCCACTAAAGTCAAACTGGCGGGCTTCCTGTGTGGTTTAACATATCTGTCCAAGAGACTTATTTCTCTGTCATGAAAAGACACATGTCGCTATTGATTTTTGTAGATGTAGACCAATCGTAGTGCCGGGGCTGCCCTTTAGGGGGCGCTAGTCAGTTATTTTGACACGCCCATTCCTTAAAACTATCTATATATCTTCAGGGGTGGGCTGTTGATACACACATGTAGTTTGAGGGAGCTGGACCCATGAACACAGAAGTTACAGCAATTTCGTGTGTCATGGCGAGTTGAACTTTGATGACACGCCATTCATAATCCGCATGATGAAAAGTCACTGTAACCGTAAGCCTACATTACAAATGTCTTGAGACCCATTAGACACAGTTTGACATGGTTTCACAAAGTGAATGAAGAGAAATACATCCAAGTGTAAAATGTACCAAAAACAAGACATTTCCTGCTGCCACCAGGAGGCGCTGTGATTTTAAGTCACAATATGTTGTAGATGTCTTCAGGTCGCGACTACTCTCGTACATGTGTAGTTTGGAGTCGATTGGACCAAATATGTCTGTGATAGAGAAGCTCGTGTTTTGATGGCGTTTCATCAAACTTTGACGCCACGCCACGGTCAGACGGTGTGACGAAAAGTTTATCTTTCAATAACTTTTGATCTCCATTTTGTTGCGATGACACTTGTCTAAATTTTAAGTTGATATGGTGAAAACTCTACGAGAAGTACATCAAAGTAAAAATATGGAATATGACCAAAATGGCCACTTAATCCAAAATGGCGGGCTTCCTGTTAATTTTTTCATAATGGTCACTGAGGCTTTTTTGTGCATCTTGTCATGATACACAACTATCCTCATTTTCGTGAGGATCAGTGAATGCTAATTGAGGGGCTTTTCCGTAGGTGGCGCTGTGGAGCCATTTTGCCACGCCCATTTCCAAATACTCCAGAATACGTAAATTTACACCACCTTCTAAATTACTGCAAACTTTTACAACTTTTTGAGCATGTTTAAAAATTCTCAGAATAATCCTTTCAATTTCAATAGGGCCTCTCACCAGAGGTGCTCGGGCCCTAATAATCATTTCAATTTCAATAGGGCCTCCCACCGATTTCGGTGCTCGGGCCCTAATAATAATAATAATAATAATAAAAATCCTTACAGATTCAATAGGGCCTCTCACCATTCGGTGCTCGGGCCCTAATAATAATAATAATAATAATAATAATAACTAGGGCTACGTTGTAGCACTAACGGGCCCGAGCACAGGCAATTTCAAGTCTGTTGCGGTCGGGGAAGAGAGAACGTTCGATGACCAAGCGCTCGTCTCCACATTGCCTGCGTTTGCCCTGTGCGGCAAGGAAGATCGCTCCACTTCTTCTGGCCAGCCGCTGGTGCTGAACTAGAGGTAAGTAACCTTGAAACTATCCAACATAACCTATTGCTTTATCTATCATCATATGCTTACATGCCTCAAGTTTTTTGTAATATGTAATTGTTATAAAAGTTACCGTTTATTTATCACGTCTAATGAACAGATTGAAGCAAGATAACTCGACAGTCTTGTTTTGGTTGTGACATTATTTTTTTTAATGAGTTACTATCAATACGCTACACGTGTACGTTTCATGTGATAGTAACTGTTTCACCAATATTCTGATACAGGATGGTATATCCGCCATTACTATTTTCACATTGTTTATTTAGTCTGTCATGGAGTTGTAGAGTGAATTAGACAGTAGTGATAACATTATAATGTCCACACATCAGTGTTGTAAACACTTCTCCAATTAATTATATAATTATGTTTTCACACTGAGGGAAGTGGAGAGACTTGATGTGGACTGTTATCAACAGCTCTGTGGGAGATCATCACCTTGAATATTACAGATGAGGTAGAAAGACATTTTATCTATGTGTACAATGTTGTATTTCTTTGTCACGTTTTATCAAAAGCGATTTAAAGTATGTGCATTTAACCATTAGGATACAAACCCAGACCCTAGTACATCGGTTCTAGCTGAAATAAGTAGTGCTTCATAAACAACACAAAACATTCATAACAGTACGCTTCTGCTCCTCATTAATGCAGCTCCTGATGTCCCCAGCAGCAACATGGTGGAGATCTGCAGCTTCATGCTGGTCAACTGGAAGACAACTGATTAAGATTAAAAGATTAAGATTAAAATCCATTTATTCATCCCAAACACATGCACAGACATGCAAAGGCACACTCATGCAGGTAGGGAAATTTAATCGCTGCTTTTTACCCATCTGGTGCAGGACACACAGAGCAGTGAGCGACCATGTACGGCGCTCGGGGGAGCAGATGTTGGGGGAGTGAGGTGCCTTGCTCATGGGCACTAGAGAGGGTAGGGAGACTCTTGGATTTTTGGACAGATCAATCCAGGTTCGACTTTTGTTGTCTCTCCATGGAGTCGAACCAAAGACGAACCAGAGACCTTCTCTGCCCATAGTCCAAGTTTCTGCCACTCGACCACCGCCTCTCCTCATGCATCATCAAACTAGTAATCTACACATCACTCCATGCGTTGCTCCCTTAACTACAGATGGCCTGCGAATGTCATGGAGTTTTACAGTGAATTAGACAGTTTAGGTATGATTTTAATCTCCACACATCAGTGTTGTAAACAGTTCTCAAATTAATTATAGAATTATGTTTTCACACTGAGAGAAGTGGAAAGACTTGATTTGGACTGTTATCAATAGGTCTGTGGGAGATTATCACCTTGAATAGTACTGATGAGGTAGAAAGACATTTTATGTATTTGTACAATGTTGTATTTCTTTCAGCACTTTTATCAGAAGGGACTTAAAATATGTACATTTCACCATGAGGATATAAACCAAGACCACAGTACAACAGTTCTATCTGAAATCTGTTGTGCTTTATACACAACACAAAACATTCTTTAACAGTGCGTTTTTTCTCTTCATAGATGAAGAACTGCAGCACCTGATGTCCTCAGCAGCAACATGGTGGAGATCTGATTTGAAACACTTTAGATAAGAACCCAGTGTTTTATATTTCTGCTTTGCCATAAGAGACAGAACATGGTCATCACAGCTGTGTCCTTCAGGCTCGTCTGTCCCTAATAAAATGATAGGAAACATGAAAGTGATCGTCATTATTGTAGAGGAAGAGTTACATATGAACAAAGTGTGTAATCTTATTTTCTGTGGATATTCAACTGTGTATTTGAATATGCTTTTGGATTAAAACGTGCACTACCATGACAATGAATGTTTTTAATGGAGCTATTTCACATTAAAAGTATTGCATTATAATTTAATACATTATGTATTATGTGCAATACTTTGATTGTTTTTAAGTAATGAAATCAGGTCTGTACCTGGAGTCAGTGTTCAGTCTGGTTGGATTCAAGTTGTGTGTCAAGTTGGACCTTCTAGAGGAACATGAAACCAATACACAGATATGTAAAGTCATACATGGGCCAGGTTAAGTAATTAACAGACTTTTAAATGGTAAAAATAAAATATTAGTTCAAAGTTAATCAGAGCATAATCATTTCAGATTAGGAAATAGGTAGTGCATATAAGCCCACAACTCTGTATGACACTGTCTGTTCTAGTAAAGGTACAAGGCTATGACTTACTCATATTTAACAAAAGAATTCAGTGAAGTCAGTCTGAGATTAACGATTTAAATACTGAAGGTGGGAGACACGGTTATTTTTCACTGTAACACGTGACAGGACATCAACACCGTGACTCTGAATAAAGAGCCTTAAAAGACGTAGTGCTCCTTTGAACAGCTGCTCTTACAATGTGTAGCAAGTGCTAAATCTCCATTAGTATAATAGTAACAAAAATCACCCTTTACATAATTGAACATATATTTTCCATGTGAACCCCTTTAACACAGTTCAATTCAGGAGCAAAATATAATTTATACAGTATTTATTAGAGCTAGTATTAGTAAACAGATCAAACAAATGCAGTACAACACATCACACATCCACAGTGTCTCTTTTGCTTATCATCACAGTCAGTCAGAAGTGTCCGTTTAACTTACGTAGCAGTTGAGAGATGCTTCGTTGGAGCTAGTAGGAGCTAGCTCATAGCCAGTGCTGCTGTTGAGAGCGGCAGAGTTCACACAGGAAAAGACACAACGGGAGAGGGGTCAAAAACCTTTGAGTCCCACACTCTAACCTGCTGAGCGAACAACGTCCACAGTGACTCCGCCGCCGTCCTCTCATCCAGACTCGCCAACCGTTCTCCGGTTCTTCGTGATACACAGCTCCGCAGCTTGTGACGACGTAACTTCTTTCAGAGTCTCATGAGGCGTTCACTTGCAGCTGTGTTAAATGCAGCTTCGTTTGTCATGGCGAGTTGAAGAAGTCTGCTGCAAAGCTATGAATAATCCGCATGATGAAAACTCACAGCAATGTTATGCCTACATTATCAATATATTGAGACCCATGTGACACAGTTTGACATGGTTTAGCAAAGTGAATGAGGAGAAATTCATCCAAGTGTGAGACGTAACAAACCGAAAGCGGTCTCATGCTGCGTTCAGGGTAACTCTGTTAAAATGGGATTCATTGGTCATGGTGAGCTGATGAACTTTGATGCCACGCCATTAACAATCTGCATGATGAAAAGTCACAATAATGTTATGCCTACATTATCAATATCTTGACACCAATTTGACACAGTTTGACATGGTTTAGTAAAGTGGCTGGAGGGAAATACATCAAAGAGTAAGATGACCAAAACAAGACATTTCCTGATGCCACCAGGGGGCGCTTTCCTTTTAAGTCATGATTTCTAGGTAGATGTCTTCCGGTCGCGACTCTTGTCTTATATGTGTAGTTTGGAGTCGATTGGACAAAATATGTCTAAGTTACAGAAGCTCGCTTATATTGGCGTTTAGTCGAACTTTAAGACCTCACCACGGTCACACAGTATGATGAAAAGTTTAAATTCTGATAACTTTAGATCTTCATCTTGTTTTGTAGAGTCTCATCTAATTTTTAAGTTGATCTGATGAAAGCTGTCTGAGTAGTACATAAAAACATAACACGTACCAAAACAAGACATTTCGCGTTACCACCAGGGGGCGCTGTGATTGTAAGTCACAATTTCTGCACCCATGTCTTCTGGTGGCGACTCTTGTCGAATGTGTCTAGTTTGGACTCAATTGGACAAAATATGTATGAAATATGGAAGCTTGTGTTTTGATGGCGTTTCATCAAACTTTAACGCCACACCACGGTCAGACGGTTTTGCTAAAACGTAATCCTTCAATAACTTTAGATCTCCAATTTGTTGTGATGACGATCGTCTAAATTTGAAGTTGATCTGATGAAAGCTGTACGACAAGTACATCAAAGAAAAAATATGGAATATGACCAAAATGGCCACTAAAGTCAAACTGGCGGGCTTCCTGTTGCGTTATTCATAATGCACTGATGGACTTTTTTGTGCATCTAGTCATGATACACAATAATCTTTGTTTTTTTTGAGGATCGGTGAATGCTAAATGAGGGGCTTTTCCGTAGGTGGCGCTCTTGAGCCATTTTGCCACGCCCTTTTCAAAATACTCCAGAATACGTAATTTTACGCCGCCTTCGAATTTACTGCAAACTCCTACAACTTTTTGAGCACATTAAAGCCCTCAAAAAGCCAATTCATTTAAGCTAAGAAAAATAATAATAACTAGGGCTACGTTGTAGCACTAACGGGCCCGAGCACAGGCAATTTCAAGTCTGTTGCGGTCGGGGAAGAGAGAACGTTCGATGACCAAGCGCTCGTCTCCACATTGCCTGCGTTTGCCCTGTGCGGCAAGGAAGATCGCTCCACTTCTTCTGGCCAGCCGCTGGTGCTGAACTAGAGGTAAGTAACCTTGAAACTATCCAACACAACATATTGCTTTATCTATCATCATATGCTTACATGCCTCAAGTTTTTTGTAATATGTAATTGTTATAAAAGTTACCGTTTATTTATCACGTCTAATGAACAGATTGAAGCAAGATAACTCGACAGTCTTGTTTTGGTTGTGACATTATTTTTTTTAATGAGTTACTATCAATACGCTACACGTGTACGTTTCATGTGATAGTAACTGTTTCACCAATATTCTGATACAGGATGGTATATCCGCCATTACTATTTTCACATCGTTTATTTAGTCTGTCATGGAGTTGTAGAGTGAATTAGACAGTAGTGATAACATTATAATGTCCACACATCAGTGTTGTAAACACTTCTCCAATTAATTATATAATTATGTTTTCACACTGAGGGAAGTGGAGAGACTTGATGTGGACTGTTATCAACAGCTCTGTGGGAGATCATCACCTTGAATATTACAGATGAGGTAGAAAGACATTTTATCTATGTGTACAATGTTGTATTTCTTTGTCACGTTTTATCAAAAGCGATTTAAAGTATGTGCATTTAACCATTAGGATACAAACCCAGACCCTAGTACATCGGTTCTAGCTGAAATAAGTAGTGCTTCATAAACAACACAAAACATTCATAACAGTACGCTTCTGCTCCTCATTAATGCAGCTCCTGATGTCCCCAGCAGCAACATGGTGGAGATCTGCAGCTTCATGCTGGTCAACTGGAAGACAACTGATTAAGATTAAAAGATTAAGATTAAAATCCATGTATTCATCCAAAACACATGCACAGACATGCAAAGGCACACTCATGCAGGTAGGGACATTTAATCGCTGCTTTTTACCCATCTGGTGCAGGACACACAGAGCAGTGAGCGACCATGTACGGCACTCGGGGGAGCAGATGTTGGGGGAGTGAGGTGCCTTGCTCATGGGCACTAGAGAGGGTAGGGAGACTCTTGGATTTTTGGACAGATCAATCCAGGTGCGACTTTTGTTGTCTCTCCATGGAGTCGAACCAAAGACGAACCAGAGACCTTCTCTGCCCATAGTCCAAGTTTCTGCCACTCGACCACCGCCTCTCCTCATGCATCATCAAACTAGTAATCTACACATCACTCCATGCGTTGCTCCCTTAACTACAGATGGCCTGCGAATGTCATGGAGTTTTACAGTGAATTAGACAGTTTAGGTATGATTTTAATCTCCACACATCAGTGTTGTAAACAGTTCTCAAATTAATTATAGAATTATGTTTTCACACTGAGAGAAGTGGAAAGACTTGATTTGGACTGTTATCAATAGGTCTGTGGGAGATTATCACCTTGAATAGTACTGATGAGGTAGAAAGACATTTTATGTATTTGTACAATGTTGTATTTCTTTCAGCACTTTTATCAGAAGGGACTTAAAATATGTACATTTCACCATGAGGATATAAACCAAGACCACAGTACAACAGTTCTATCTGAAATATGTTGTGCTTTATACACAACACAAAACATTCTTTAACAGTGCGTTTTTTCTCTTCATAGATGAAGAACTGCAGCACCTGATGTCCTCAGCAGCAACATGGTGGAGATCTGATTTGATACACTTTAGATAAGAACCCAGTGTTTTATATTTCTGCTTTGCCATAAGAGACAGAACATGGTCATCACAGCTGTGTCCTTCAGGCTCGTCTGTCCCTAATAAAATGATAGGAAACATGAAAGTGATCGTCATTATTGTAGAGGAAGAGTTACATATGAACAAAGTGTGTAATCTTATTTTCTGTGGATATTCAACTGTGTATTTGAATATGCTTTTGGATTAAAACGTGCACTACCATGACAATGAATGTTTTTAATGGAGCTATTTCACATTAAAAGTATTGCATTATAATTTAATACATTATGTATTATGTGCAATACTTTGATTGTTTTTAAGTAATGAAATCAGGTCTGTACCTGGAGTCAGTGTTCAGTCTGGTTGGATTCAAGTTGTGTGTCAAGTTGGACCTTCTAGAGGAACATGAAACCAATACACAGATATGTAAAGTCATACATGGGCCAGGTTAAGTAATTAACAGACTTTTAAATGGTAAAAATAAAATATTAGTTCAAAGTTAATCAGAGCATAATCATTTCAGATTAGGAAATAGGTAGTGCATATAAACCCACAACTCTGTATGACACTGTCTGTTCTAGTAAAGTTACAAGGCTATGACTTACTCATATTTAACAAAAGAATTCAGTGAAGTCTGTCTGAGATTAACGATTTAAATACTGAAGGTGGGAGACACGGTTATTTTTCACTGTAACACGTGACAGGACATCAACACCGTGACTCTGAATAAAGAGCCTTAAAAGACGTAGTGCTCCTTTGAACAGCTGCTCTTACAATGTGTAGCAAGTGCTAAATCTCCATTAGTATAATAGTAACAAAAATCACCCTTTACATAATTGAACATATATTTTCCATGTGAACCCCTTTAACACAGTTCAATTCAGGAGCAAAATATAATTTATACAGTATTTATTAGAGCTAGTATTAGTAAACAGATCAAACAAATGCAGTACAACACATCACACATCCACAGTGTCTCTTTTGCTTATCATCACAGTCAGTCAGAAGTGTCCGTTTAACTTACGTAGCAGTTGAGAGATGCTTCGTTGGAGGTAGCAGGAGCTAGCTCATAGCCAGTGCTGCTGTTGAGAGCGGCAGAGTTCACACAGGAAAAGACACGACGGACGGGGGAAAAAAGCTTTGAGTCCCACACTCTAACCTGCTGAGCGAACAACGTCCACAGTGACTCCGCCGCCGTCCTCTCATCCAGACTCGCCAACCGTTCTCCGGTTCTTAGTGATACACAGCTCCGCAGCTTGTGACGACGTAACTCATGAGGCGTTCACTTGCAGCTGTGTTAAATGCAGCTTCGTTTGTCATGGCGAGTTGAAGAAGTCTGCTGCAAAGCTATGAATAATCCGCATGATGAAAACTCACAGCAATGTTATGCCTACATTATCAATATATTGAGACCCATGTGACACAGTTTGACATGGTTTAGCAAAGTGAATGAGGAGAAATACATCCAAGTGTGAGACGTAACAAACCGAAAGCGGTCTCATGCTGCGTTCAGGGTAACTCTGTTAAAATGGGTTTCATAGGTCATGATGAGCTGATGAACTTTGATGCCACGCCATTAACAATCTGCATGATGAAAAGTCACAATAATGTTATGCCTACATTATCAATATCTTGAGACCAATTTGACACAGTTTGACATGGTTTAGTAAAGTGGCTGGAGGGAAATACATCAAAGAGTAAGATGACCAAAACAAGACATTTCCTGATGCCACCAGGGGGCGCTTTCCTTTTAAGTCATGATTTCTAGGTAGATGTCTTCCGGTCGCGACTCTTGTCTTATATGTGTAGTTTGGAGTCGATTGGACAAAATATGTCTAAGTTACAGAAGCTCGCTTATATTGGCGTTTAGTCGAACTTTGAGACCTCACCACGGTCACACGGTATGATGAAAAGTTTAAATTCTGATAACTTTAGATCTTCATCTTGTTTTGTAGAGTCTCATCTAATTTTTAAGTTGATCTGATGAAAGCTGTCTGAGTAGTACATAAAAACATAACACGTACCAAAATAAGACATTTCGCGTTACCACCAGGGGGCGCTGTGATTGTAAGTCACAATTTCTGCACCCATGTCTTCTGGTGGCGACTCTTGTCGAATGTGTCTAGTTTGGACTCAATTGGACAAAATATGTCTGAAATATGGAAGCTTGTGTTTTGATGGCGTTTCATCAAACTTTAACGCCACACCACGGTCAGACGGTTTTGCTAAAACGTAATCCTTCAATAACTTTAGATCTCCAATTTGTTGTGATGACGATCGTCTAAATTTGAAGTTGATCTGATGAAAGCTGTACGACAAGTACATCAAAGAAAAAATATGGAATATGACCAAAATGGCCACTAAAGTCAAACTGGCGGGCTTCCTGTTGCGTTATTCATAATGCACTGATGGACTTTTTTGTGCATCTAGTCATGATACACAATAATCTTTGTTTTTTTTGAGGATCGGTGAATGCTAAATGAGGGGCTTTTCCGTAGGTGGCGCTCTTGAGCCATTTTGCCACGCCCTTTTCAAAATACTCCAGAATACGTAATTTTACGCCGCCTTCGAATTTACTGCAAACTCCTACAACTTTTTGAGCACATTAAAGCCCTCAAAAAGCCAATTCATTTAAGCTAAGAAAAATAATAATAATAACTAGGGCTACGTTGTAGCACTTGCGGGCCCGAGCACCCGCACGTTGAAGCCTGTTGCGGTCGGTGGAGAGAGCGATCGATGACCAAGCGCACATCATCGATCGAGCATGCACTTCTCCACGTTGCATGCGTTTTGCGTTCTGCGGCAGTAGGTTTGCCAGTAGGTGGCGCCATCACTATTATTACGCACAGACATATATATCTGTTCATGTAGGCGCTCTGATGTAGCGTGAGCAATTCTGTTTCAATTGGACAATGTTTCCGCAACTTAATTTTCACACTGATCAGTAGGTGGCGCTATGACCCTGAACTAATATTTATATGTGGAGCTGTTCAGATCAGTATTGTGATCATAGGTCAGTAGTTTGGAGCCTGTTGGATAATGCAGAGTTGATTAACAAAGTACTTCCTGTTTCCTGGTGAATCAGTAGGTGGCGCTATGACACTGAGGAAATATTGACACATAGAGCTGTTCAGGCTTGTACTCTTATCATGTGACAGAAGTTTGGTAGTGATAGGACAATGCACAGTGTAATTATGAAAACATCGTGTCCTTTGGCGAAGGATGATCCTTCGCCAAACATCAATGTTTACATGGTTTGAGGAAATGTCACAATTCTGACCATGATCTAATGACTTGACTGATCTGATTTGAGCTGTATATTGTAAATCAGCCAGGAGCAGTTCATCAAAGTATAAAACATGTCACTTCCTGTAGCCACCAGGGGGCGCTGTAATTTCAAGTCATAATTTCTGTGTAGATGTCATCAGGATGGCACCCTTGTCTTACATGTCTAGTTTGGACTCGATTGGACAATGTATGTCCGAGATACAGAACCTCGTGTTTTGATGGCGTTTAATCAAACTCAAGACGCCACGCCACGGTCACACGGTGTGACGAAAGGTCAATCTCTTAATCACTTTTTATCTCCATCTTGTTGTGATGGCACTGATCTTAATTTGAAGTTAATCTGATGAAAGCCCTGGGACAAGTGCATCAAGTAAAAATGTGGAATATTGAAAAAAAATGGCCACTTAATCCAAAATGGCGGCCTCCCTGTTTGGTCAAGCATACCTATCCAAGATATTTTTTTGTTTGTTATGAAACGACACATGTCCCGATAGATTTGTATAAATGTCGGCCATCGTAGTGCCGGGGTTGCCCTATAGGGGGCGCTGGTCAGTTTTTTTGCCACGCCCATTTCTTAAAACCATATGAATATCTTCAGGGGGGGGCTGTTGTTACACACATGTAGTTTGAGAGAGATAGAATCATGAACACTGAAGTTACAGCAATTTCGTGTTTCACGGCGAGTTGATGAACTTTAATGCCACGCCATTCATATGGCGTTTGACGAAAAGTCACGGTAATCTTATGTCTTCATTGTCAATGTCTTGGGACCCATTTGATACAGTTTGACATGGTTGAGGTCAGTGGATGAGGAGAAATTCATCCAAGTGTAAGACAAGCAAAAAACAAGACATTTCCTGTTGCCACCAGGGGGCGCTGCGGTTTTAAGTCATCATTTATGCATAGATGTCATCAGGCGGGGACTATTGTCTTACATGTCTAGTTTGGACTTGATTGGAACATGTATGTCCGAGATACAGATGCCCGTGTTTTGATGGCGTGTAACCAATTTTTAACGCCATGCCACGGTCACACGGTGTGATAAAAAAAAAATCCCTCAATCATTTTTTATCTCCATCTTGTTGTGATGACACTCATCTGAATTTGAAGTTGATCTGATGAAAGCCCTGGGACAAGTACGTAAAAGTAAAAATGTGGGATATTGCCAAAATGGCCACTAAAAGCAAAATGGCGGACTTCCTGTTGCGTTTTTCATAATGCTCCATGAGACTTTTTTTCATGACTGGTCACGATACACCTATATCCAGATTTTGATGAAAATCCGTTATGTGGAAACCTAGGGGCTGGTTCCAGGGGGCGCTGTAGAGCCATTTTGCCACGCCCAATTCCAATTACTCCAGAATACTAAAATATCCGCAGACCTTGAATTTCCTGCAAAGTTTCATAACTTTTTGAGCATGTCTAGACCCTGAAAAAGCCCCCCAAAGGGAAATAATAATAATAATAATAATAATAATAATAATAAAAATCCTTACAGATTCAATAGGGCCTCTCACCATTCGGTGCTCGGGCCCTAACTAGGGCTACGTTGTAGCACTAACGGGCCCGAGCACAGGCAATTTCAAGTCTTTTGCGTGCGGGGAAGAGAGAACGTTCGATGACCAAGCGTTCGTCTCAGCGTTGCAAGCATTTGCGCACTGCTGCAAGATAAACGCTTCACTTCCTGTAGCCAGCAGGTGGCGCTATGATTTTAAGTCATGGTGTCTTTGTTGATGTCATCAGGTCGCGCTTCTTGTCTTACATGTGTAGTTTGCACCTCGATTGGACCAAATATGTCCAAGATACAGAAGCTTGTGTTTTGATGGCGTTTAGTCACATTTTGACGCCTCGCCACGGTCACACGGTGTGGTGAAAAATTGATCTTTCAATAACTTTAGATCTCCATCTTGTTGTGATGACACTCGTCTAAATTTTCAGTTGATCTGATGAAAGCTCTCCAAGAAGTACTTGAAAATAAAAAACATGGAATATGGTCCAAATCGAAAATGGCGGGGTTCCTGTTGCGTTTTTCATATTGCTCCGAGCGCGTTTTTTGTGCATCTGGTGATGATACACAACTGTCTTCAATTTCGTGCGGATCAGTGAATGCTAAATAAGGTGTTTCTCCGTAAATGAGGGAAAGCACCGTTGGTGGCGCTGTTGAGCCATTTTGCCACACCCATTTCCAAATACCCCAGAATACGTAAATTTTCACGAGGCCCATAATCTGCCCTATAGATGTTGAATGCATTCTGTAGTGAGAACACATTCAAGCACATGTCCTACACCTCCATGGGGTAAGATGGGGGCGGGGTGAGAGGGGGGCGGGGCCTTAAAAACAGGTTGATCTGAGGAGGTCTGTTTTAGACAGAGTAAAAAGGTGCTGTTTTAAATTATCCTTGGGGTATTTTTACCAAAATATTTTACAGACATTTCATTAAGACCCCAAGGAACCATATCAACTGTGTTGAAATGGAAATAATATGTCCCCTTTAAAGCGAATATGTCCCCTTTAAGCGGTTTCGTGTGTCATGGTGAGCTGATTTGACGCCCCGCCACAGTCAGACGGTGTGTCGAAAAGTTGTTTCTTTGATAACTTTAGATCTCCATCTTGTTGTGATGCCACCCGTCTAAATTTTAAATTGATGTGATGAAAGCTCTCCGACAAATAAATCAAAGCGCACGATGTACACAAACAAGACATTTCCTGATGCCACCAGGGGGCGCTTTCCTTTTAAGTCATGATTTCTAGGTAGATGTCTTCCGGTCGCGACTCTTGTCTTATATGTGTAGTTTGGAGTCGATTGGACAAAATATGTCTAAGTTACAGAAGCTTGCTTATATTGGCGTTTAGTCGAACTTTGAGACCTCACCACGGTCACACGGTGTGATGAAAAGTTTAAATATTGATAACTTTAGATCTTCATCTTGTTTTGTAGAGTCTCATCTAATTTTTAAGTTGATTGATTAAAGGTCTCCGAGTAGTACATAAAAACATAACACGTCTTAAAAACAAGACATTTCCTGTTGCCCCCAGGGGGCGCTGTGATTGTAAGTCACAATTTCTGCACCGATGTCTTCTGGTCGCGATTCTTGTCGTATGTGTCTAGTTTGGACTCAATTGGACAAAATATGTCTGAAATATGGAAGCTTGTGTTTTGATGGCGTTTCATCAAACTTTAACGCCACACCACGGTCAGACGGTTTTGCTAAAACGTAATCCTTCAATAACTTTAGATCTCCAATTTGTTGTGATGACGATCGTCTAAATTTGAAGTTGATCTGATGAAAGCTGTACGACAAGTACATCAAAGAAAAAATATGGAATATGACCGAAATGGCCACTAAAGTCAAACTGGCGGGCTTCCTGCTGCGTTATTCATAATGCACTGATGGACTTTTTTGTGCATCTTGTCATGAGACACAATAGTCTATGTTTTTTTTGAGGATCGGTGAATGCTAAATGAGGGGCTTTTCCGTAGGTGGCGCTCTTGAGCCATTTTGCCACGCCCTTTTCAAAATACTTCAGAAAACGTAAACTTGCACACATTTGTAATTTACTGTACACTTTAGAAACTTTTTGAGCACGTTAAAGCCCTCAAAAAGCCAATTCACTGAGCGAAGAAAAATAATAATAATAATAATCTTTTCAATTTCAATAGGTCCTCTCACCGATTTCGGTGCTCGGGCCCTAATAATAATCTTTTCAATTTCAATAGGTCCTCTCACCGATTTCGGTGCTCGGGCCCTAACTAGGGCTACGTTGTAGCACTAACGGGCCCGAGCACAGGCAATTTCAAGTCTGTTGCGGTCGGGAAGAAAGAACGTTCGATGACCAAGCGCTCGTCTTCACATTGCCTGCGTTTGCCCTGTGCGGCAAGGAAGATCGCTCCACTTCTTCTGGCCAGCCGCTGGTGCTGAACTAGAGGTAAGTAACCTTCAAACTATCCAACATAACCTATTGCTTTATCTATCATCATATGCTTACATGCCTCAAGTTTTTTGTAATATGTAATTGTTATAAAAGTTACCGTTTATTTATCACGTCTAATGAACAGATTGAAGCAAGATAACTCCACAGTCTTGTTTTGGTTGTGACATTATTATTTTTTTTAATGAGTTACTATCAATACGCTACACGTGTACGTTTCATGTGATAGTAACTGTTTCACCAATATTCTGATACAGGATGGTATATCCGCCATTACTATTTTCACATCGTTTATTTAGTCTGTCATGGAGTTGTAGAGTGAATTAGACAGTAGTGATAAGATTATAATGTCCACACATCAGTGTTGTAAACACTTCTCCAATTAATTATATAATTATGTTTTCACACTGAGGGAAGTGGAGAGACTTGATGTGGACTGTTATCAACAGCTCTGTGGGAGATCATCACGTTGAATATTACAGATGAGGTAGAAAGACATTTTATCTATGTGTACAATGTTGTATTTTTTTGTCACGTTTTATCAAAAGCGATTTAAAGTATGTGCATTTAACCATTAGGATACAAACCCAGACCCTAGTACATCGGTTCTAGCTGAAATATGTAGTGCTTCATAAACAACACAAAACATTCATAACAGTACGCTTCTGCTCCTCATTAATGCAGCTCCTGATGTCCCCAGCAGCAACATGGTGGAGATCTGCAGCTTCATGCTGGTCAACTGGAAGACAACTGATTAAGATTAAAATCCATTTATTCATCCCAAACACATGCACAGACATGCAAAGGCACTCTCATGCAGGTAGGGAAATTTAATCGCTGCTTTTTACCCATCTGGTGCAGGACACACAGAGCAGTGAGCGACCATGTACGGCGCTCGGGGAGCAGATGTTGGGGGAGTGAGGTGCCTTGCTCATGGGCACTAGAGAGGGTAGGGAGACTCTTGGATTTTTGGACAGATCAATCCAGGTTCGACTTTTGTTGTCTCTCCATGGAGTCGAACCAAAGACGAACCAGAGACCTTCTCTGCCCATAGTCCAAGTTTCTGCCACTCGACCACCGCCTCTCCTCATGCATCATCAAACTAGTAATCTACACATCACTCCATGCGTTGCTCCCTTAACTACAGATGGCCTGCGAATGTCATGGAGTTTTACAGTGAATTAGACAGTTTAGGTATGATTTTAATCTCCACACATCAGTGTTGTAAACAGTTCTCAAATTAATTATAGAATTATGTTTTCACACTGAGAGAAGTGGAAAGACTTGATTTGGACTGTTATCAATAGGTCTGTGGGAGATTATCACCTTGAATAGTACTGATGAGGTAGAAAGACATTTTATGTATTTGTACAATGTTGTATTTCTTTCAGCACTTTTATCAGAAGGGACTTAAAATATGTACATTTCACCATGAGGATATAAACCAAGACCACAGTACAACAGTTCTATCTGAAATCTGTTGTGCTTTATACACAACACAAAACATTCTTTAACAGTGCGTTGTTTCTCTTCATAGATGAAGAACTGCAGCACCTGATGTCCTCAGCAGCAACATGGTGGAGATCTGATTTGATACACTTTAGATAAGAACCCAGTGTTTTATATTTCTGCTTTGCCATAAGAGACAGAACATGGTCATCACAGCTGTGTCCTTCAGGCTCGTCCGTCCCTAATAAAATGAGAGGAAACATAAAAATAATCAGATCATAATCATTTCATCTTAGGAAATAGGTAGTGCACATCATTTTCAAATTCTCTATGAACACTGTCTGTTCTAATAAAGTTACAAGGCTATAATGTATTTATATTTAACAAAATAATTCAGGGAAGTCTGCCTGAGATTAACGATGTAAACACTAGTAGACACGGTTATTTTTCACTGTAACACGTGACAGGACATCAACACCGTGACTCTGAATAAAGAGCCTTAGGATACGTAGTGCTCCTTTGCACAGCTGCTGTTACAATGTGTAGCAAGTGCTAAATCTCCATTAGTATAATAGTAATGAAAATCACCCTTCACATAATTGAACATTTATTTTCCATGTGAACCGCTTTAACACAGTTCAATTCCGGTGCAAAATATAACTTATACAGTATTTATTAGAGCTATTATTAGTAAACAGATCAAACAAATAGCAGTACAACGCATCACACGTGCACCAGCATGCAGTCTCACTGTCGCTATGGAATTGTTCTTAGAGTGTGTGCCGCGCACTGTACTCTGCACAGTCAGTCAGAAGTGTCCGTTTCACTTACGTAGCAGTTGAGAGATGCTTTGTTGGAGCTAGCAGGAGCTAGCTAATAGCCAGTGCTGATGTTGACAAAGGCAGCGGCAGAGTTCACACAGGAAGAAACACGAGGGGAGAGGGGAAATAGCGTGGAGACACTCTAACCTGCTGAGCGAACAACGTCCACAGTAACTCTGACGCCGAACTCTCATCCATATTCGCCAACAGTTCTCCGGTTCCCCGTCACCCACAGCTCCGCAGCTTGTCACGCTGTAACTTTTTTCAAAGTCTTATGATGCGTTCACTTGCAGCTGTGTTCAATTGAGTTTTTTTTTTCATGTCGAGATGATGACCTCAGCTGCCAAGCAGTTAATCATCATGATGAAAAGTCACAGCAATCTTATGCCTACACTATCAATATCTTGAGACCCATTTCACACAGTTTGAAATGGTTTCGTAAAGTGGCTGAATAAAAATAACTCCAGGTGTGAGTTGACCAAAACAATGCGGTCTAATGAACCTTGAAACTATCCAACATAACCTATTGCTTTATCTATCATCATATGCTTACATGCCTCAAGTTATTTGTAATATGTAATTGTTATAAAAGTTACCGTTTATTTATCACGTCTAATGAACAGATTGAAGCAAGATAACTCGACAGTCTTGTTTTGGTTGTGACATTATTTTTTTTAATGAGTTACTATCAATACGCTACACGTGTACGTTTCATGTGGTAGTAACTGTTTCACCAATATTCTGATACAGGATGGTATATCCGCCATTACTATTTTCACATCGTTTATTTAGTCTGTCATGGAGTTGTAGAGTGAATTAGACAGTAGTGATAACATTATAATGTCCACACATCAGTGTTGTAAACACTTCTCCAATTAATTATATAATTATGTTTTCACACTGAGGGAAGTGGAGAGACTTGATGTGGACTGTTATCAACAGCTCTGTGGGAGATCATCACCTTGAATATTACAGATGAGGTAGAAAGACATTTTATCTATGGTTACAATGTTGTATTTCTTTGTCACGTTTTATCAAAAGCGATTTAAAGTATGTGCATTTAACCATTAGGATACAAACCCAGACCCTAGTACATCGGTTCTAGCTGAAATAAGTAGTGCTTCATAAACAACACAAAACATTCATAACAGTACGCTTCTGCTCCTCATTAATGCAGCTCCTGATGTCCCCAGCAGCAACATGGTGGAGATCTGCAGCTTCATGCTGGTCAACTGGAAGACAACTGATTAAGATTAAAAGATTAAGATTAAAATCCATTTATTCATCCCAAACACATGCACAGACATGCAAAGGCACACTCATGCAGGTAGGGAAATTTAATCGCTGCTTTTTACCCATCTGGTGCAGGACACACAGAGCAGTGAGCGACCATGTACGGCGCTCGGGGGAGCAGATGTTGGGGGAGTGAGGTGCCTTGCTCATGGGCACTAGAGAGGGTAGGGAGACTCTTGGATTTTTGGACAGATCAATCCAGGTTCGACTTTTGTTGTCTCTCCATGGAGTCGAACCAAAGACGAACCAGAGACCTTCTCTGCCCATAGTCCAAGTTTCTGCCACTCGACCACCGCCTCTCCTCATGCATCATCAAACTAGTAATCTACACATCACTCCATGCGTTGCTCCCTTAACTACAGATGGCCTGCGAATGTCATGGAGTTTTACAGTGAATTAGACAGTTTAGGTATGATTTTAATCTCCACACATCAGTGTTGTAAACAGTTCTCAAATTAATTATAGAATTATGTTTTCACACTGAGAGAAGTGGAAAGACTTGATTTGGACTGTTATCAATAGGTCTGTGGGAGATTATCACCTTGAATAGTACTGATGAGGTAGAAAGACATTTTATGTATTTGTACAATGTTGTATTTCTTTCAGCACTTTTATCAGAAGGGACTTAAAATATGTACATTTCACCATGAGGATATAAACCAAGACCACAGTACAACAGTTCTATCTGAAATCTGTTGTGCTTTATACACAACACAAAACATTCTTTAACAGTGCGTTTTTTCTCTTCATAGATGAAGAACTGCAGCACCTGATGTCCTCAGCAGCAACATGGTGGAGATCTGATTTGATACACTTTAGATAAGAACCCAGTGTTTTATATTTCTGCTTTGCCATAAGAGACAGAACATGGTCATCACAGCTGTGTCCTTCAGGCTCGTCTGTCCCTAATAAAATGATAGGAAACATGAAAGTGATCGTCATTATTGTAGAGGAAGAGTTACATATGAACAAAGTGTGTAATCTTATTTTCTGTGGATATTCAACTGTGTATTTGAATATGCTTTTGGATTAAAACGTGCACTACCATGACAATGAATGTTTTTAATGGAGCTATTTCACATTAAAAGTATTGCATTATAATTTAATACATTATGTATTATGTGCAATACTTTGATTGTTTTTAAGTAATGAAATCAGGTCTGTACCTGGAGTCAGTGTTCAGTCTGGTTGGATTCAAGTTGTGTGTCAAGTTGGACCTTCTAGAGGAACATGAAACCAATACACAGATATGTAAAGTCATACATGGGCCAGGTTAAGTAATTAACAGACTTTTAAATGGTAAAAATAAAATATTAGTTCAAAGTTAATCAGAGCATAATCATTTCAGATTAGGAAATAGGTAGTGCATATAAGCCCACAACTCTGTATGACACTGTCTGTTCTAGTAAAGTTACAAGGCTATGACTTACTCATATTTAACAAAAGAATTCAGTGAAGTCTGTCTGAGATTAACGATTTAAATACTGAAGGTGGGAGACACGGTTATTTTTCACTGTAACACGTGACAGGACATCAACACCGTGACTCTGAATAAAGAGCCTTAAAAGACGTAGTGCTCCTTTGAACAGCTGCTCTTACAATGTGTAGCAAGTGCTAAATCTCCATTAGTATAATAGTAACAAAAATCACCCTTTACATAATTGAACATATATTTTCCATGTGAACCCCTTTAACACAGTTCAATTCAGGAGCAAAATATAATTTATACAGTATTTATTAGAGCTAGTATTAGTAAACAGATCAAACAAATGCAGTACAACACATCACACATCCACAGTGTCTCTTTTGCTTATCATCACAGTCAGTCAGAAGTGTCCGTTTAACTTACGTAGCAGTTGAGAGATGCTTCGTTGGAGCTAGCAGGAGCTAGCTCATAGCCAGTGCTGCTGTTGAGAGCGGCAGAGTTCACACAGGAAAAGACACAACGGGAGAGGGGAAAAAAGCTTTGAGTCCCACACTCTAACCTGCTGAGCGAACAACGTCCACAGTTACTCCGCCGCCGTCCTCTCATCCAGACTCGCCAACCGTTCTCCGGTTCTTCGTGATACACAGCTCCGCAGCTTGTGACGACGTAACATTTTTCAGAGTCTCATGAGGCGTTCACTTGCAGCTGTGTTAAATGCAGCTTCGTTTGTCATGGCGAGTTGAAGAAGTCTGCTGCAAAGCTATGAATAATCCGCATGATGAAAACTCACAGCAATGTTATGCCTACATTATCAATATATTGAGACCCATGTGACACAGTTTGACATGGTTTAGCAAAGTGAATGAGGAGAAATACATCCAAGTGTGAGACGTAACAAACCGAAAGCGGTCTCATGCTGCGTTCAGGGTAACTCTGTTAAAATGGGTTTCATTGGTCATGGTGAGCTGATGAACTTTGATGCCACGCCATTAACAATCTGCATGATGAAAAGTCACAATAATGTTATGCCTACATTATCAATATCTTGAGACCAATTCGACACAGTTTGACATGGTTTAGTAAAGTGGCTGGAGGGAAATACATCAAAGAGTAAGATGACCAAAACAAGACATTTCCTGATGCCACCAGGGGGCGCTTTCCTTTTAAGTCATGATTTCTAGGTAGATGTCTTCCGGTCGCGACTCTTGTCTTATATGTGTAGTTTGGAGTCGATTGGACAAAATATGTCTAAGTTACAGAAGCTCGCTTATATTGGCGTTTAGTCGAACTTTGAGACCTCACCACGGTCACACGGTATGATGAAAAGTTTAAATTCTGATAACTTTAGATCTTCATCTTGTTTTGTAGAGTCTCATCTAATTTTTAAGTTGATCTGATGAAAGCTGTCTGAGTAGTACATAAAAACATAACACGTACCAAAACAAGACATTTCGCGTTACCACCAGGGGGCGCTGTGATTGTAAGTCACAATTTCTGCACCCATGTCTTCTGGTGGCGACTCTTGTCGAATGTGTCTAGTTTGGACTCAATTGGACAAAATATGTCTGAAATATGGAAGCTTGTGTTTTGATGGCGTTTCATCAAACTTTAACGCCACACCACGGTCAGACGGTTTTGCTAAAACGTAATCCTTCAATAACTTTAGATCTCCAATTTATTGTGATGACGATCGTCTAAATTTGAAGTTGATCTGATGAAAGCTGTACGACAAGTACATCAAAGAAAAAATATGGAATATGACCAAAATGGCCACTAAAGTCAAACTGGCGGGCTTCCTGTTGCGTTATTCATAATGCACTGATGGACTTTTTTGTGCATCTAGTCATGATACACAATAATCTTTGTTTTTTTTGAGGATCGGTGAATGCTAAATGAGGGGCTTTTCCGTAGGTGGCGCTCTTGAGCCATTTTGCCACGCCCTTTTCAAAATACTCCAGAATACGTAATTTTACGCCGCCTTCGAATTTACTGCAAACTCCTACAACTTTTTGAGCACATTAAAGCCCTCAAAAAGCCAATTCATTTAAGCTAAGAAAAATAATAATAACTAGAGGTAAGTAACCTTGAAACTATCCAACATAACCTATTGCTTTATCTATCATCATATGCTTACATGCCTCAAGTTTTTTGTAATATGTAATTGTTATAAAAGTTACCGTTTATTTATCACGTCTAATGAACAGATTGAAGCAAGATAACTCGACAGTCTTGTTTTGGTTGTGACATTATTTTTTTTAATGAGTTACTATCAATACGCTACACGTGTACGTTTCATGTGATAGTAACTGTTTCACCAATATTCTGATACAGGATGGTATATCCGCCATTACTATTTTCACATTGTTTATTTAGTCTGTCATGGAGTTGTAGAGTGAATTAGACAGTAGTGATAACATTATAATGTCCACACATCAGTGTTGTAAACACTTCTCCAATTAATTATATAATTATGTTTTCACACTGAGGGAAGTGGAGAGACTTGATGTGGACTGTTATCAACAGCTCTGTGGGAGATCATCACCTTGAATATTACAGATGAGGTAGAAAGACATTTTATCTATGTGTACAATGTTGTATTTCTTTGTCACGTTTTATCAAAAGCGATTTAAAGTATGTGCATTTAACCATTAGGATACAAACCCAGACCCTAGTACATCGGTTCTAGCTGAAATAAGTAGTGCTTCATAAACAACACAAAACATTCATAACAGTACGCTTCTGCTCCTCATTAATGCAGCTCCTGATGTCCCCAGCAGCAACATGGTGGAGATCTGCAGCTTCATGCTGGTCAACTGGAAGACAACTGATTAAGATTAAAAGATTAAGATTAAAATCCATTTATTCATCCCAAACACATGCACAGACATGCAAAGGCACACTCATGCAGGTAGGGAAATTTAATCGCTGCTTTTTACCCATCTGGTGCAGGACACACAGAGCAGTGAGCGACCATGTACGGCGCTCGGGGGAGCAGATGTTGGGGGAGTGAGGTGCCTTGCTCATGGGCACTAGAGAGGGTAGGGAGACTCTTGGATTTTTGGACAGATCAATCCAGGTTAGACTTTTGTTGTCTCTCCATGGAGTCGAACCAAAGACGAACCAGAGACCTTCTCTGCCCATAGTCCAAGTTTCTGCCACTCGACCACCGCCTCTCCTCATGCATCATCAAACTAGTAATCTACACATCACTCCATGCGTTGCTCCCTTAACTACAGATGGCCTGCGAATGTCATGGAGTTTTACAGTGAATTAGACAGTTTAGGTATGATTTTAATCTCCACACATCAGTGTTGTAAACAGTTCTCAAATTAATTATAGAATTATGTTTTCACACTGAGAGAAGTGGAAAGACTTGATTTGGACTGTTATCAATAGGTCTGTGGGAGATTATCACCTTGAATAGTACTGATGAGGTAGAAAGACATTTTATGTATTTGTACAATGTTGTATTTCTTTCAGCACTTTTATCAGAAGGGACTTAAAATATGTACATTTCACCATGAGGATATAAACCAAGACCACAGTACAACAGTTCTATCTGAAATCTGTTGTGCTTTATACACAACACAAAACATTCTTTAACAGTGCGTTTTTTCTCTTCATAGATGAAGAACTGCAGCACCTGATGTCCTCAGCAGCAACATGGTGGAGATCTGATTTGATACACTTTAGATAAGAACCCAGTGTTTTATATTTCTGCTTTGCCATAAGAGACAGAACATGGTCATCACAGCTGTGTCCTTCAGGCTCGTCTGTCCCTAATAAAATGATAGGAAACATGAAAGTGATCGTCATTATTGTAGAGGAAGAGTTACATATGAACAAAGTGTGTAATCTTATTTTCTGTGGATATTCAACTGTGTATTTGAATATGCTTTTGGATTAAAACGTGCACTACCATGACAATGAATGTTTTAAATGGAGCTATTTCACATTAAAAGTATTGCATTATAATTTAATACATTATGTATTATGTGCAATACTTTGATTGTTTTTAAGTAATGAAATCAGGTCTGTACCTGGAGTCAGTGTTCAGTCTGGTTGGATTCAAGTTGTGTGTCAAGTTGGACCTTCTAGAGGAACATGAAACCAATACACAGATATGTAAAGTCATACATGGGCCAGGTTAAGTAATTAACAGACTTTTAAATGGTAAAAATAAAATATTAGTTCAAAGTTAATCAGAGCATAATCATTTCAGATTAGGAAATAGGTAGTGCATATAAGCCCACAACTCTGTATGACACTGTCTGTTCTAGTAAAGGTACAAGGCTATGACTTACTCATATTTAACAAAAGAATTCAGTGAAGTCTGTCTGAGATTAACGATTTAAATACTGAAGGTGGGAGACACGGTTATTTTTCACTGTAACACGTGACAGGACATCAACACCGTGACTCTGAATAAAGAGCCTTAAAAGACGTAGTGCTCCTTTGAACAGCTGCTCTTACAATGTGTAGCAAGTGCTAAATCTCCATTAGTATAATAGTAACAAAAATCACCCTTTACATAATTGAACATATATTTTCCATGTGAACCCCTTTAACACAGTTCAATTCAGGAGCAAAATATAATTTATACAGTATTTATTAGAGCTAGTATTAGTAAACAGATCAAACAAATGCAGTACAACACATCACACATCCACAGTGTCTCTTTTGCTTATCATCACAGTCAGTCAGAAGT